>NW_021834157.1:5000-15000 GCF_006345805.1 Octopus sinensis
AACACCATCACCATCACTACCACTACCACCATCACCATCACTACCACCACCACCACCAACAACACCACATCACCATCACCAACACCACCACCACTACCATCATCACCACCAACACCACCACTACCATCACCATCACTACCACCACCACCACCACCACCAACACCACATCACCCTCACCAACACCACCACCACTACCATCACCACCACCACCACTACCATCACTACCACAACCTACGCAACCACTACCACCACCACCACCACCACCACCACCATCACCACCACAACCACAGCCACCACCACCACCACCACCAACCACCACCACCTCCTTAAACACTAACTTATCTGTATCATTTAGTTAAGAAGTTCATTGAGATATTTCGTCAATGCGTCATCAATTGCGGCAGTATATACAAATATACATACACACGCAAATATATATGTATATTTATGTATATGTATATCTATATATATATATCATATACATAATATACATGCATATACAACTATATGTACACACACATACACATATATATTTATATATATATATCTTTATATATATAAAACTGAGAATGTGTGTGTGTCTGTCTGTCTCTCTGTCTGCGTGTTTCCCTAAAACTTGAGAACTACACAACCAATTTCATTCAAATTTTACACATACCTTACTTAGGGTCCATGTAGTTTCATGGGCAAAAAATGTTCAGCTTCTTGCCTAGGGCGAGCCCATAGCAATATCATATCTTCTCCACTATTTAGTATTACGGGTTAAAAGTGAAACAGAAACATTTCTTTATTTTATGTCAGATACTTTCACTTTAGCAATAAAAATTAGAGATAATAATAACAATTGAATTATATGTAGTAAGTAATAATTAAAATCAAACTAAATTATAATAATATAATAATTAAATCGTAACATAACAAAATTAAAAATAGCAATTGTTATAAAATTGCATCAATGACTTGAACTTGAATAAGTGGTTTCACATGAATGGGAATAAATTAAAAATAAAATTAGTGTGCAGAAATGGAATAGTCCAGATGGAGCTGTGCACATACCGTTTACCACGGCTTTTACATTAGATTATCTTCTAATTAGCTAGCATTAAGTATCTATATGAACTTTGGCTGTATGTAATGTCTGTTTTCTCGAACAGCCGCTTCTACTGTTGTTGGTACATGTCAATCTTTTCCCTGTAAATATTGTTATTGTTACTGTGAATTATTGTTATTGCTTTTAAAAAGAACTGTTATTTGCTTTCTTTGAAAGCTATTTGTTGAAATTCCCCCCTGTGGGGGAATTATTGTTATCTTGTAGTTCGTTAAACTAATTTTTGTGAAAGGCTTTTGAAGCCAATTTTGTGAAAGCCTTTTTTAAGCCAACTTGCGGGAAAATGGAAATGCATATACCTTTCTCTTTCTCACCTGTGTCAGGTGAAGAAAGTAGTTCACCAGCAGTAACACCGAAAAAACAAAACGTAAAAAGACAAGCAGTCTCACCGAAGAAATTCGCAGAGGTAGCTGGGAAAAAGGAAAAGAAGCTAAATACTGAAAAGAGTAAATTAGAAAAATATATGCACATGTTGAAAAAAGAAGGAACGGAAATTACAGTGGCTACAACAGAAGGAACGACAGACGCAGTAAACAGGAAAGGGATCATATACAAGACCTACAGCATAGTTTAAAAAATGCTTCAAAGAATAGAGGAAAAAAATGTAGAAAAATGCCTCAAACCAATTTGGCCCGAAATCACCTACATCAACCGTGGAAAAAGGTTCGGTACAGTGGAAGTAAGGTTTAAAACAGAAGAAGAATCGAGAAAGTACTCTTCGGAGACACTGAAAACAGAGGAGGTGGTTCTTCTTCCGATATACATGGGAAGAAGAACATCAAAAATAAAAATAAATAACATCCCCCCTGAAGTGGATGCCACTTGTTTAGTGGCTGCAATAACATTAGGCGTGGATGAAAAAATATTCTCCAGGCCTCAGTGGAAGTGGAAGAGTATTGGAAGGGGCAATGCTTGACGATGGCAATTCAAGCGGAGGTAGCAACCTTAGAAGAAATTCTAGAAGCCATAAATGTTGGCGGAGGCGAGAGACTGATAGTATACGTGTAAGGCAGAAAACCGAGATGCCTCAACTGCGTGTTGAAGGGACACATCAGGGCCGAGTGCCAACCAAAAGAGAAGGAAAGAAAAGAAGAAACACCAGATGAGACAACACCAGTACCAACACAAAAAGAAACACCAGCACCAACACCTAAATATGTTACATCACCAGCGACAAAAGAAAGTGAAGAGAAAGACAGAGAGGAGGGGAGGTCGATTACATCTAAGAAAAAGAAAAAAAAACACAGACCGCTCCTCCCAAATTGAATATAAAAAAGAAAAATGAACAAAAGGCAGACAGTACGTACACGTGCCGTTCCCGGCAGAACCATTCAGGATAATCTCCATCTTATGCGGTACACTTTAGAGGGGTTTAATAGTGATTCTGGCAGGGTGGGGCACTGGTCCATTTAGACCAACCTAAGGCTTTTGATAGGATTGACCATCTCTACCTGGTGTCCGTAATGGCACAGTTCGGCCTGGGTCTTGACTTCCTCAGGTGGATCACTCAGATTTACGACAACATCGACTCGGTAGTTCGGGTGAACGGATTCTTATCGAAGCCGTTCAACATCAAACGCTCGGTTCGTCAAGGGTGTCCGCTCTCCTCGCTTTTGTACGTGATGGCTCTTGAGCCATTACTGCGAAAATTGAGCGGCATCCCGAGACAGCCAGGTTGTGGAAAATCGGTGTCAGCTTACGCGGATGACATCACCATCATCGTAACCGAAATGGATCACCTACAAGAGGGTAGGCAAGGCCATAGAGGTTTACGAGACGGTGGCAGGTGCAAAAGTTAATCGTGAAAAGTCAATCGGCTTGCATCTCGGCACCTGGAGAGGCAAGTCGATGCCTCCTGACAGCGTCGTGGGACGTTGGACGGAGGGTCCGATTAAGTTGCTAGGGGTCTGGTGTGGACCAGACCTCCAAATAGAGAAGAACTGGGCCGAGGTATCGAGCAGGGTGGATGCAGTAGTCAAGACCTGGTCTTGGCGGTGGCTATCCCTGAAAGGAAGGGCGGAGGTAGCCAATGTGTTCATCGCATCGGTCATCACATACCGCCTATCCGTCGTTCCTTGCCCTGATTCGTGGTTGATCAGGCTGGGAAGACAGATTTTTCACTATTTTTGGAGGGGCTCGAAACCGCTTGTGAAACGCTCTATTTTCTGTCAACAACCGTTAAAGGGTGGGCTAGGGATGCCTTGGCTGTTGATGTGCAGACATGCGCTGAGGTTGAGGCATCTGTGGCTCTACCTGGATGGTGAACGCGTGTGGTCTCCGCTGGCAAAACTGATGTTTCCCAAGTTTACTAGTTTCGGTGGATGAGAAACCTGGTTGAATCGAAGATCGAAACTGGGCACATGGTTTACGGAGTGTCGCAAGGCTCTCCTGCTATTCCATCGCTCAGGCAACGCCTACGGTGGGGGTTCCACCACATTCCTTTATAGAGGGCTGGTGGAGGCGGAATGTGATGATACTTTAGGGGAAACCCCAGGTCACGATGATAATCAGCTGGCCGGTCTGTTACGACGTACATTCGGGCCGAAGACCCTGGACAACTTTCAGAAGTATCTGGCATAGCAATGTTACAGAGGAGCTCTACCTGTTAGGGACAAACTCGCAAGGAATGGTGGCCGAGGCAATATCCGACATGTCCAAGATGCGAGCGGGATAGGGAAACCGTCCCGTACGCTATTGTTCATTGTTCGGTCGTGTCTGAGGTGTGGGTTTATGCCGAACAACTGTTGTCAAACACACGAAGAGTACAGCTGTCGACTGAGTTTATTGTAAAAATTGACCCACCGGATTTCCTCTCGAAAGAAGGTAAGAATTGTTTTCTCGTTGTAGTTTCAATTGCGAGAGAGGTGATTTGGAAGACGAGGCTGAAAGGTATAGAGTCAGGCAACTTCATCTCTGGCCCTGGATTGATGAATTACTTCATCTTCCACCTAAAAAGGAAGATAGGGCTGGAGAGAAAATGCCTGACTAATAAAGTGTATGAAGAACGATGGAAAGATGTAGCACGAAAGTTGCAAGTGGATGACACCACATAAATGTAAAACAAGACGAAACCAAAGTATCAGTGGGGTCCGAGCTAAACCCGCCCCCACTCCATCCGTAATGTCTTCCGGTCTGTTCTTCATTCGATTTTATATTTTTGTATTTTTGTGAATTTTTAAACTCATCCTTTTTGTAACCCCATTCGAGAATCTGACCCCACATCAAGTTGTATTGTCCCCTCTATGTTCGCCCCTTGTGGGTAGTAATAAAAGAATTCCAGTCTGTTAATTGCTGCTGCGTTAGTGAATATCGATTTGTTTATCTAACTAATTACTGTTACGTTTGATTACTGCTGTTTTGATTTGTCTTTTTGTACAAATTTTGTTATTAGCCTTCGCGCGAAGGCTACGTATTGGAGTTCCCCCCTCCGTGGGGGAATTGTGTGTTAAAATTTTTAAATTCATATTCTATATAAAACCATTCGTAAATCTGACCCCAAATCAGATTGTGTTGTCCCCTCTTTGTTTGCCCCTTGTTGGTTATAAAAAATCACAGCCGCTTCTACTGAGTACTGCTGTTGGTTTATTTCTTATACATAAACGTCTATAGCTTTAACTGCGTACTGCTTTTTGATTCACCGTAAGAATTTTAACTTTTTGCCTAGGGCGAGCCCACAGAAATATCATATCTTCTCCATTACGATTGCCTAAAACTTGAGAGCTACACAACCAATTTCATTCAAATTTTACACGAGCCTGTAGTTTCATGGGCACAAAAAATGTTCAACTCCCTGCCTAGAGCGAGCCCATAGCAATATCATATCTTCTCCACTATTTCAGTATTAAGTTGAATTATATGTAGAAAGTAATAATTAAAATCAAACTAAAGTATAATATAATCGTAACATAACAAAAGTAAAAATAGCAATCGGTATAAAATTGCATCAATGACTTGAACTTGAATAAGTGGTTTCACATGAATGAGAATAAATTAAAAATAAAATTAGCGTGCAGAAATGGAATAGTCCAGATGGACTATTATACATAAAGGACTATAGCTTCAACAGCGTACTGCTTTTTGATTCACCGTGAGGTTTGTTGTTATTATTATTACTGTTTAACTATAGTTATCACGTTTGTTGGTTCCTCGTAAGGGAAACGTTGTTGTGTTGCATTTGTTAAATAATTGTAAACTGTAACCCTCCCCCTTTGGGAGAAGGCGCTTTGGTTATTGTTTAAAAATTGAATTGTGTCCCTGTTTGGGGAAATTGACAATATTTTCACCGTTTACACGGAAGCATTTTTGTTAGAATGCCTTCGATAGAAGAAAGTCCAAAAATGAATTTCGCTGCAGCCAACGGCAGGCGCGAACTCATTAAAATTAAAATGGAAGAAATACAAACCTATTTCGGATTGATCACCGACAAAGACGGTGAATCTAGGACAACACCACCAAACGAAATAAAAAAATAATTTAAAGAAAAGACTATTGTTTATAAAGTATACAATTTAGAGAAAAAAAGATTTGAACACCTGATGATGATATCGAAATTGATCCCTTCCTGATTAAAGCCGAAAGGGATGTTGAATGTCTCTCAAAATAAGGCGGCGAGCTGGCAGAAACGTTAGCACGGCGGGCTAAATGCTTAGCGGCATTTCGTCTACCGTTACGTTCTGAGTTCAGATTCTGCCTAGGTCGACTTTGCCTTTCATCCTTTCGGAGTCGATAAATTAAGTAGCAGTTACGCACTGGGGTCGATGTAATCGACTTAATCCGTCTGTCTGTCCTTGTTTGTCTCCTTTGTGTTTAGCCCCTCATTTCACGTTGCTCCAGTCCAATCAGCTGGCAAAAATGAATAATGCTGCGATGGACTGGGGAACACATACCCCATTGAAGCCGGGAAACCGGGCTCATGAGCCTGACTAGGCTTTAAAAGGGCGCATTTATATATATATATATATATAAATACATGCTTCTTCAAGGCGGTGCTTAGCATGGCTGCAGTCAAATGATGGGAACAAGTAAAAGAATAAAACAAGAACGCATATAGGTGCGTGCGTGTACGCATGCGCTCTTGTGCATAAGAAATTAGAAACTTTGAGAGACACGAAATAAATCATTCTGAACGGTGGAACTGGAAGTAGATAAAGCTATAAAATAAACATTTCTTTGCAGCTATAAGCACTGAAATCTGATTGGAGGGTGCCAGTTAGTTTGATGTAATCAGTGTTTCACTGGAGTTGATGTGATTGACCCGAAGCGATGAAAAGGGGAGTCGAACATGGCGGACTAATGACATGTAGATATTGTTATGCACACCTAAATATAAACCTAGATATTCACGTATCTTTGAGTATATATGTGTATGTGTGTGTGTTTGTGTTTGTGTGTGTGTGTGTGAGTGTGTGCATGAGTGTCTGTATGTATACATATATCATCTCTCTCTCTCTCTCTCTCTCTATATATATATATATATTATATATATATATATATATATATATATATATATAGATGAGTGTATTTTTACCTTGTTAACAATTAACACGGAAGAAATAAATAAATAGTTACCAGGGCAGCAAAAATCTCACAAGTAAAGATGTTGTAACTCCTTGTTTATAAAGGTAGAAACTTCGTGTTTACGTTGAATATTTTGAATAATATGAATAAAAAATGGAGTTAACGCAGGTGTAATCAAATATTTTTACTTTCGACACATGTTTCGAAAATTCCACTGATACTATTCAAAAGAATAAATGGTATAAACAATGCAATCTTCTCCCCAGGAAAGTGAAAAAAACGAAACTCCTCAATAAGACATTTTAGCAAAAAATAATGGATTTGTATAGCGATAGACAGAACGCTATTAATATTGTTTAAAAAAACGTTATATGATATAACGTCATAAGTAGCTAACAGAAAGAGTAAGGATATTAATAGTGAATGTTAAATATAAAGGAAATTAAAGTTTAAATTATATATAATGATAGAGACTACTTATATGCACTAAATGTATGTTTTTGCCGATGCTTACATCTGTAAGCTCGCTCTATAACCGTGTTTACTAGGGGATTTTTAGAAAAAATAATGAAAAATAGCTCAGAATTACAGAGAAGACAGAATTTCTTCTCTTCAGAATTTCTTTTAGATAACTCTAACGATGTGCTTCCAATGTAAAATCGTACTTTATTACGAGTACTGATTATACACTGGTATATAGAATTTTTTATCTTAGAGTTACTTGACAGTAACTTAACTGTATTGAAATTGACTTCAGATACAATAACCTTGTTATTAATATTTCTAGAGGGTTGGATGGTATTAGCTAAATTAATGTTAGTATTAGTAAATGTATTAATATTTAACAGTTTGTTATTATGAGAAGATATGATTTGCAAGAGTTATCTAAAAGAATTTCTATCCATTACTCAACATTTAGGGATAGAAATAAACGGAATAGTACCGGTCTCAGCAAACTGATTTGGGATTTAAAAGACAACAATGAACAATTTCATTTAGAATGGTTGATCCTCTCAATTTCGATACCATATGACAAAGGCAAGAAATTCTGTCTTCTCTGTAATTCTGAGCTATTTTTCATTATTTTTTCTAAAAATACTCTAGTAAACACGGTTATAGAGCGAGCTTACAGATGTAAGCATTGGCAAAAACATACATTTAGTGCATATAAGTAGTCTCTATCATTATATATAATTTAAACTTTAATTTCCTTTATATTTAACATTCACTATTAATATCCTTACTCTTTGTTAGCTACTTATGACGGTATATCATATAACGTTTTTTTTAAACAATATAATAGCGTTCTGTCTATCGCTATACAAATCCATCATTTTTTGCTAAAATGTCTTATTGAGGAGTTTCGTTTTTTTCACTTTCCTGAGGAGAAGATTGCATTGTTTATACCATTTATTCTTTTGAATAGTATCAGTGGAATTTTCGAAACATGTGTTCGAAAGAAAAATATTTGATTACACCTGCGTTAACTCCATTTTTTATTCATATCTTATATAATATATATATATATATATATATATATATATTGGTAAAAACGGTAAGATAACAAAAGAAAGAAAGAGACCTCAATATTAGTAAATAGAGGAAATTTATCTATAAAATATAGTTACAATTATTCAATAGTCAAGATAAACCTCTGAGTTTCGGATTCCGAAGTGGAAAAGAAAAGCGACAAAATTATCTAATCATATTTGGTCATTAAAAGATAAATGTGTCAAGTATAACATCCATTGTAAGATTTTGGCCGAATGTAAGCCCTACACCAACGGCAGCGGAAAGTGCGGTCTATGCGACATGGAGAGATGGCTTATCTGGAAAAGCAGCTTAGACCCTACTACATTCTAAACTCAAGGACAGAACTTTTCGGATCATGCCCACATGTGACAAAATTTTTGTTACGTTTATGGTCCCCTCAAGAAAACAGATAGAACTTGCTTTCTATATTATGTTCAAAAAAGTTTTTTTTATCTCATTATACCTTTTATTATTTCATATATTTTTATTTTTTCACACATAATAATTTTTTCTGTACTCTTCTATCCTGCATTTTTCCTGTGTCTATATAGACGTGTATATAGATTCATTTTGTACACGTGTGTGAATATGTATGAGTGGGCAAGTTTAGATGTGTGTGTGCGTGTGCGCGGGCATAAGAATACATATATATATATAGACGTTTTTACTTTTTACAATTTTTCGGGTTTTTTTGGGTCGTATGTATAATCTTTTTTATGTGTATGCGTGTGTGTGTATGCTAATATAAATATGTGCGGGTATGTACATATATGGGCGTGTGTGTGTATGAGTGCATAAGGGCATGTCCATATATGAACGTGGTTTCTACGCTTTATATACTTCCTTGTTTTTTCTGTATTGTTGTTTTTTTCTGTATTGTTACCTTTAACCATGTTTTTTCTTGTGCTTGTGCGTATATAGACATATGTATGAACTTTTACGGTACGCGTGTGTGTATGAATTTGTATATATATGCATATACATTTGGCGGAAAATGCGAGTGAAGATGTGTACGTTTTCATACTGACGTATAAGTACGCACGTGGGTGCACGAGCGCACATGTGAGCGTAGGTGTAGACATGCTTACGTGTTTACTATGAACTTTTAATCTTAATTTATATAAGTAGCGGAATTATAACACAGTAATTTCCCTTTATATAACGGTATTTTTTCATAGCGTTTTTCAGATGGCCAGATAACCGAAGAGATGGTGTTGTGGATTTCCACTTCGGCATCCGAAACTCAGAGTTTTATCTTGACTATTGAATAATTGTAACATATTATTTTATATATATATATATATATATATATATATTATATATATATATATATATATATCTATATATATATATATATAATATATATATATATATATATATATATATATATTGGTGGAGGCGCATGGTCTAGTGGATAGAGCAGAATACTCGCGGTCGAGCGATCGCGGGTTCGAATCTCAGAACGGGCGATGTGTGCGTTTATGAGCGAAACACCTAAGCTCCCACGCGACTCCGGCGGAAGGGAATGGCGAACTTCTGCTGACTCTTTCACCACAACTTTCTCTCACTCTTTCTTCTGTATCTTGCAGCTCACCTGCGACTGACTGGCGTCCCTTGCAGGTGGGGAACCTACACGCCAAGGAAACCGGGAAACCGGATTTATGCTCCACAAGGAGCAAAAAGAATTAAGAAGAGGTTGAAGAAGAAGACACACACACACACACACACACACACACATATATATATATATATTATACGTGTGTGTGTGTGTGTGTGTGTGACCGAGTGTGTACGTTGGCGATTTTTTTTGCTCTGTCTTCCCTTCCTTGGATCTTTCCTTTT
>NW_021834157.1:20000-51136 GCF_006345805.1 Octopus sinensis
GTCATGATGTACGGTGTAAAGGGGGAAGCAGATAAGGTTTATCCGTGGGAAAAAAAGCCTACGAAAAAGACCACGGTAACCTCGTCAATATGTTATATGTTACCACATTTGTTTGTAAGTGGGTAACCCTCTGTTTTCAATTTCTGGGTTCATAGGATCATGCTCAAGGTGGCTTCGTCATTCATACGTGCCATTCTTGCTACATTCACCCATCTTTTTTTAAAACATTCGCTAGACAAAACTTGCCCTCTCTACTCTCACTTTCCTTTTCAAGTGGTACTTGAAGAAGTTGATGAGAGATTGACCAGAGAGGAAAGTGTTTGTCTCTAATCCTTTTAGACGCGTCCACCAGATACATTCTTTCGCCATAGCCACAAGGATGATGAAAATAGCTCTTCCTTCCCGTTTGAAGGAAGGAGGCGTCACAATATTGACGATAGACTCAGCTGATAAACCGACTCGTCCCACACGTGACAGTAGTCGTTCGACATAAGCCCACAGGTCGGAGATTGTTGGACACTGCACGATTGCATGCAGGACGGTTTCGTCGCTCTGACCGCATCTCGGGCAGGTCGGCCCTGTGTTTCTCGAGCCGTGTCTGTAGAGCTTATCCCGAACGGGTAGCGCTTCTCGGTAGCACTGCCAGGCCAGGGATCTCTGGAAGTTGTCCATGGGCCCTGGCCCGAAAGTCGTCCCGAACAGGCGGGTCAGGTATTCCTCGTCGACGTCCAGGTTCGTTCCGAGCTCGTCGTCGTACCTCCCCTCCACTAATCCCCTATTGAATGCTTGGGTTGTGTTGGAGTCACTCAAGGTCGACCCGGGACGGCAGAGTTGCTTGAGAGCAACGCGACACTCGCGATGCCATCCGCCCTTCTTCGGCCTCTTTTGATCCACGACTGCAGTTCGGTCATGGAGACGAGCTGCGGGAAGACGTACCTCACAAACGGCGACCACACCTGTTCACCGTCGTCTACGTAGAGCCTGAGGTGTCGCAGTCTCAGCTCGTGTCTGCGCATCATCAACCACGGCATGCCCAGTCCTGACCATCGGGACGCATCCTTTCCACAAGAAGTGAAAGAGAATGCGTTCTAGTTTGGTGATGGTAGGGTCGGGACAAGGCACGACGGTCAGGACGCGATGTACGTGTTCGCCACCTCTGCCCGACCTTTTAGGGACAGTTTCCTCTCGGCCCATTGCCGGGCGATAGTGACCACCCTACTCGTTATCTCGTTCCATTTAGACAGACAGACAGACAGATAGATAGATAGATAGATAGATAGATAGATAGATAGATAGATAGATAGATAGATAGATAGATAGATAGATAGATAGATAGATACATAGATAGATAGATAGATAGATAGATAGATAGATAAAGATAGGCATACACGTAATATATACAGACAGATAGAGAGAGAGGGGGAGAGGGAAAGAGATGGTTGAGTGAGACGGGGAGATAGACGGGTTAGAGAGATCCATGCCTAATGTATACGTACGCATGTGTGTATGTTTGCGTATAGACATGTGCCCGTCTATACGTGTATGCTAATATTAACAATGTCCTTTTCAATTGAAATGAATTCACTACCACATAGGAGTTTGTGTGTGTTTGTGTTTCGCACGTTTTAAGTATGCTGAAGAGAGCTCGCTAGCTTACTTATATATTGCTTGCTTAAAGACTGAGGTTTTGAACTCACTTGACCTGATTCGACGGGGAGAGTAAGTTCGATAAATTCAAAAGTGACATTGACTCTGAGTGTATGTGTGTATGTGTAAGTGTGTGTGTGGTGTGTGTGTGTGTGTGTGTGCGTTTGCGTGTGCGTTTGTGTGCATGTATGTGTGTTCGTATATGGTATATGTGCGCGTATGTTTGTATGTGATGGTACATATGTGTGAGTTGATATATATATATATATATATGTATATATATATATATATATATATATATATTTGTCTATATATATGTATATATACATACATACATATGTATATATATGTGTGGTTTGTGTATGTATATATCTGTGTATATATATATATATGCATACACGCATAAAGAGATACACATACATATGTATATATATATGTGTATACATATATAGGTATATATATGTATGCACACACCACACACACACACATATATATATATATATATATATATTTATATGTGTAGTTATATATATATATATCTATAGGTACATTCATACGCGCACAAATGCACTCCGATACACACATAGACACGCCACACTTGCACACACACGCACTCACACGCACACATACAAACATACACACATATACATATGTTGGTAACTTTTTGAATTTATAAACATATGAATGATCGCGTCGGTATATAGGCGTATAAGTGTATGCGTTTAAGCGTGTCTACATATAAAATAATACGTGTGTGTGTGTGTGTGTGTGTGTGACCTCTGTGTGTCGATGTGTGATTTTGTTTTGTATTTCATTGACTTGTTAACATGCTTTTTTTGTGTGTGAAAATTCGAAAATCAAAGGCTATAACAAAAAAACTATTCTCCGCGTAGATGATTCAGATTAAGAAGGAACGCCATTGCTGCCGACGAGGAAGCAAGGTGCATCGTAGTTGTGACTTCGTCTAGCGCGAAATAACCGAGATTTATATCTGTCTCTCAATTCATGTTTGTAGGCATACATACAAATATATATATGTATATACACATACATACATACATACATACATACATACATATATTTGCTAATATGCAGAAGTGTCGTAAGTCCAGTAACTTTGCTTTTTCAGAAAACGAAAGCATAGTTTCACCATTCCATAGCAAAACTGTTGTACTACACTTTGGCATCTGAAGCAGCTGGAGATACGATAGTTTGGCCAAAAGAACCGGCTATTGCAAGCAAAAATATATTTTAAAAATGCCTTTGCCAAATTTGGACATATGTATGCAAATATATATATATTGTTATAAGTATATATATAAAAAAATTCATCTATAGCTATATTCATACACGCACAAATGTACTCTAATACACACACACACACATGCACAAACACACGCGCACATACAAACGTATACATATATATATATGTAGGTAACTTTTTGAATTTATAACCATAATATCAACGCTATATATATATATATATATATATATATATATATATATGTGTGTGTGTGTGTGTGTGTACGCATATAAATATAAATTATATTTGTATGTGTGTGTGCGTCTGTGGTGGCGTGTATCGATGCATAGTCACAGCCGTTGTACTGAGACTTCTGAAACAATAAAAGAATGGAACCATGTTTAAATTTATATATATATATATAACCTGCAACTGATGAAGCACTTGCTCGCTGAAATCCTGTGATCTAGCGCTTCTACTACCCATGTTAGTCGATTCTTGTCTTCACTGGTGATCACTGGTGATCTGCAGCTAAATTCTGCTTTTAAATGACTTGCTTCGAGACTTGCATTCGGTACGATATGTTTATTTTGGTAGTTTTGACTTTAACAGTCCCTCCTAGCGTGCGGCATTTATGTGTAATAATGCCCTCTATATAATATATGAATGTATATATATAATTAATACGGAAAAGACACCACAAAAACTGTTACTCAGTTTTACGTCGGACAAAACTGTCCGACGAACGGGAACGGAAACTCAGAGTAACAGTTTTTGTGACGTTTTTGCAGCTTTATTAATAAAGCATATTACTCTACCAAATATTCAAATACTATTCTTTTCCACCTCGTTCCATATTTAAGCGTTTACTCTAGTATATATATATGTATATATATATATATATACATATATACATACATACATATATATATATATATATATATATATGTATATATATATTATATATATATATATAATATATATATATATATATATATATATATATAGATATATAATATATATATATATATATATATATATACATGGCCTGCTCGCTTAGCCAGCGGGGTGGCGTCATTCGAAGGCTAAAACAATGCGAGCGCATTGTGACCAGCGATGTGTAACTACATCTGATGGACTGGTCGGTCACGTGATCACGTGATATATATATATATATATATATATATACGACGCACTTTTAGTTTCCGCCTACCAAATCTAATTACAAGTTCTTTGATGGGCCCTGAGCTAGAGTTGAAGATACTTGCTCAAGGTGCCACACAAAATCCGGAACCATATGGCTTAGAAGCCAGCTTCGCACTCCAGAGATACTAAATATCACCATTAGGGCAAGTAAGTCCTGAAGCACTGGACAATCGTACCACAAACTTGTTTCATGCATGAACAATCATAATCTTTCTCCATTTTTCTGTACACATTTGCCCATCTTATACACAAGCATTTTCCTGTATATCTGATAACGATAATCTCTTCCACGATTTAAAGTTTTATCTTGTGATTCTTATTTCTTTAGTCCAAAATCTTTCGATATTTCAACCAATCAATTCACACTTCCTCTACTTTCCTTTTGCTACGCCCGTTTTAGCCACTCCTGAGCTCGCTATTATATTCATTGTAACCGAACCTTTACAAGTCTTTCTATTTCCGCATAGAAACCCTTGCAACCAGGACCCCTTCTCTGCACGCTACAGACATTATCAAATGTGAATGCCAATGCTCTCTGGCAACAGAGTTGTCGCAGGCATTGTCATTAGGAAAGTATTGTGTCGGGAAAGATAGCGTAGGGCTTGATGACAGCTGTTGCTCTAATAATATTTCTAATATTAGGGCTTTGAGCTGGTGTTTATTTAACGACTTCGGAGCTTATAGCTGATCTTCGTAGGACCTGAAAAAGCTAAGAACAAAATTGAAAATAAATTATTTACATTATTTACACTATTTACATTTGACGGATATTTGTCCTCATTTTGTTTATTGTTAACACAACATTTCGGCTGATATACCCTATAGCTTTCATCGGGTATCTTGGGGAAATTTCGAATCTGGGTTTTCGATGTTATTATTATTATTCTATGTTTGACTTTTGCTTTACATTTGCACAAGCTGGCTCCAGTCTCACCAGAGACCCCAAGAGACAACAAGTTGGAAGTTCGTGTTGGTGTTATGCCTAGGGTGAACATATATTTGGTTTTGTACTTATTGTTGTACTAGTGAATGCCTAAAAAACCATACGAAAATTATGTTTGTTTTAAAACTTGAGATTACGTAGAAAGTATTTTGCATAGGATATGACCAAGTCCCATGAGCACTCTCTTTTGAATTTCTGCCATTTTGGGGTTTCCTGGTATCTGAGTTAGGTAACAATCAGCCCCTTTTGCTATCATTCTCAGGGCACCTATGAAAACAGGTATTGTTTTAGTCTTCAGGTTCCACATTTTGCTGATTTCTATTTCCAGATCTTTACTTATTATTATTATTATTATTATTATTATTATTATTATTATTATTATTGAGGTCACTACCTGAAGATTCCGAGTTCGATTCCAGGCAGTGACCTGAATAATAACAACAACAACAACAACAACAACAACAATAATAATAATAATAATAATAATAATAATAATAATAATAATAATAATAATAATAATGATATCCGTCAAATGTAAATAATGTACCTAATTTATCTCCGAAAATATAGAACAGAAAAATTAATATCTTGATTCATTTTCACAAATAATTTTAGCGATTCTACCAAATTGCCACCTCTTTATCCATGCCTCCCTCCCTCACTCTCTTCCTCCCTCCATCCCTCCCTCCATTGCTTCATACATTCCTCCATCTATCTATCCGTTTATCCTTCTTGAAATACATACACGCCTACATATGTACACACACTCACACACATACCCGTACGCACAAACACACACACACGCGCACACACACACACATGCGCTCATATATATATATATGAATGAGTGTATGTATATATATATATATATATATATATATATATATGTATGTATATATATGTATATATACATACACTCGCGCAAGTGTATATATATATCAGTATGTGTAAGTGTGTGTGTGATTATGCATCCACATACCGATGTGTGTGTGCGTGTGCGCGCGCGTTTGTGTGTGAAATAAAGTCGTTCTTGGTATCAGTAATAGTACAGAACGCCACGGCTGGATTACAGGCCTACATGATCATGGTTAACTTTGAGCTAGATAACAATAGCGAAAACAACACCTAGCATTACTTCACGCGTCACTTTGAGACATCATGCTCTAATATAACCGCCTAATATTTACAAGGGGATCTCGATCCCCATCTTAAAAACCCCAAATACTCGTTATTTAACTTGAGAGAAACCCTAATAGAACTCATTGCACTTAAAAGCACTCATAATTATATCGTTAAAACACGAGAATCGCCTGCTACGGACGTCGGATTCACCAGATCACGGACTTTCACCCTGCTATGGGTTCATCAGTGACAGGCATCTAGCAGCGGCTTAACAGCCGAATCTCCCGTCAACGGTGTATAGAATGTCAGTGTCTATTCAGGCACGGGTTTTGCAACTAGCCAGTGGCCTTACTAAAAGCTAATTAATAGCGACGGAAGCAGTATAAATGTCAAGGGTAATCTTGATCTTCAGCTTGATGTGGAGGTTGTGTTAGAACAAAGAATACTCGAGAGACTCTTGCAAAATGACTCGTGGTACATAAAAACACACGTAATCAGAGACGAAAATCGACTGCTACGGCCGTCAGGACTACTGTATCCCGTGATTTCACCCTGCTATGGGTTCCTCAGTGACAGCTGTCATGCAGCGGTATTACTTCAACTAGACGTAGTGATGGATTCGTTAGAGCGTCGGAGAGAGTAATTTTGTAGTATTCATTACGACTTACCGGGCTCAAATCGTGTTGAGGTCTGGTTTTTATTCAAGTCTTTCCGGTTTACTAATAAAATACAACCTACAACGTGGAGCGCTTCCCTGTGTCTCTCGCCCCCTGACAACGGGATCGGTCTACACCGGGCAGAATTTTTAACAGACTACCGCGGACGGCACACACTGTATAGCTACACCTCTCTTTCTCTCTCCTTACCTGTCTTCCTGGAGTTTAACAGTACTTAAGGCATTCCCCTTCTCCACATTTTACCATGGTGATCAGCCTGAAAATTGCGTTAAGGCCACAAAATATTCCACTAACAAAACATTCGTTGACGCCACATCGAAGAGGCCAGGGATCAGAAGAAAGAAGAAGAAAGAAGACATGCACTCAACACCAGAGCCGAAGACACCTCCGAAAGGGGGTGCCCCGCCATGTCAAAACGGTAGAGGAGTAGGGGCCGAAATCGGACGTGGTTCCTCCTGATGATGTCTTGAGCTAACTGGATCCTACAAAGGACTACGAAACACGGTTGTAATTCCTCTAGAGTGTTACCGCTCACACATTAATTCCACAACAAAGTATTCATCGATCTAACAACTTATTGCTCATCGTCGAGACCGAACGAGGACCCATAATATATTTACCTGTAGCATATCACGGCTCAGTTGATTTTTCATTTCGAACAATTCAACGTTATATTTTTGTTGGTATTTGTTTTTGTTTGTTTTTTATTTGTTTAAACTTTGTTTTGTGCTTAAATACATAAAAAGACATATTTTTTTATGTCGAGTACACTTGAATATACTCCCAAGTGTACTAAGAACACGACAGCACTATAAAGGCCCGAGTGTACTCTAAGACCGAAAGCTTTGTGTGGGAAATCGGGTGGTAGACGGAAACCATAGAGAAGGAAGATCGTCAAACTGCGCACTTTCTTGGGTAGCAGACATACTCTACCACCCAGTTTAACTCCCACCACCACCACACCACCACTACAACCGTTACTACCACCACTACCATCACCACCACCACCACCACCACCACCACCACCATCGTCACCACCTTCACCACGACCACCGCCGCCGCCACCACTACCACCACTACCACCACCACCATCGTCACCACCTTCACCACGACCACCGCCGCCGCTGCCGCCACCACCGCCACCACTACCACTACCACTACCACTACCACCACCGACCGACACTGACAACCACCACAATCATCACCACCTTCGCCGCCACCACCACCGCCACGACGACGACCACCACCACCATCATCATCATCATCATCATAATCATCATCATCATCACCATCATCATCATCATCATCATCATCTCATTACCACCACCACCATCATCATCATTAGCATCATCATCATCATCATCATTATCATCACAATTACACCAAACCAGGGGACTGACCCGAATGCTTACAGCAAAATGAACTCCTTCCCTGAAAGCACAACCGGTAGTGGTGTTAGTTGTAGTTATGATGGTGGTGGTAGAGTGGTGGCGGTGGTGGTGATGGTGGTGGTGATAAACCAGTTGACGGAGTAAATCTACCATTCATGTAGGTCACAGTGATATTTGAACGGAGAACGAAACGACCCGGAAGGAATAACACAACGGACCTCGTCCGCCGCTCCAAAAGCGCACGCCAACCCATCGGCGTAAACAGTATTTTATCGAAACCCCAGAAAAATAAACGGCAAAGTTGGTTTGGACGTGATTTAAGCACAGAACGTAAAATCTGGTAAAGCATTTCTTCTGACTCAGCTAATTCGCTACCGACTGTGATCCAGAAAGGTATTCTAATAATAAAACCACTCTAATTATTGTATCACCTACTTAGGGGCCCATGGAAGTGGTTATAGGCATGGCCCTTCGTTCGTTAACTAAATCGTAAAAAGATACAGAAATTATACCTAAGTACAGTGAAACATTTTAAAAATTGGTTTGAAAAACCGGTTTGCTTCGAAGCTAAGTCTTTGGTTTCTCGCAGAGCCGTTCGTCAGATATATTACCTCTAATTTATTTAGATATTAATAATGCTTTGTACAATAGGCACAAGACCTGAAATTGTGAAGGATCGGTTACTTCGACTGGCCCCATGACTGGTACTTATTTTATCGACCCCGAAATGAGGAAATCCAGAGTCGACCCCGGTGGAATTTGAACTTAGAACATTTCGTCCGGTATGCTAATGACTCTGCCAGGTCACTGCCTTTGATATCGTTATAAGAAACCTTTCTACTAAAGGCACAAAGCCTGAAAATTGGTGGGTAGGTGGGAGGGGGTGTAGTCGATTACATCGACCCCAGTATTTCACTGGTACTTAATTTATCGACTCCGAAAGGATGAAAGGTAAAGTCGACCTCAGCGGAATTTGGTCTTAGAACGTAAAGACGGATGAAACGCCGCTAAGTATTTCGTCCGGCATGCAAACGATTCTGCCAGGTCACTGCCTTTGATATCGCTATAATAATCCTTTCTATTAAAGGCACAAGGTCTGAAATGTTTTGTGGGGAGGGGTGTAGTCGATTACATCGAGCCCAGTGTTTCATTGGTACTTAATTTATCGACCCCGAAAGGATGAAAGACAAAGTCTCCCTGAATGTAAAGGCGGATGAAATGCCGCAAAGCATTTCGACCGGCACGCTCACGATTCTGTTTTCATGTCGCCTTTCTTTAGGTGTTAATAATCTCTATAAATATAAAACTGAGAATGTGTGTCTGTTTGTCTGTCTGTGTGTTTCCCTAAAACTTGAGAACTACACAACCAATTTCATTCAAATTTTACACATGCCTTACTTAGGGTCCATCTAGTTCAACTTCTTGCCTAGGGCGAGCCCATAGCAATATCATATCTTCTCCACTATTTCAGTATTACGTGTTAAAAGTGAAACAAAAACATTTCTCTATTTTATGTCAGATACTTTCACTTTAACAATTAAAATTAGAGATAATAATAACAATTGAATTATATGTAGTAAGTAATAATTAAAATCAAACTAAAGTATTATATAATAATTAAATCGTAACACAACAAAAGTAAAAATAGCAATTGGTATAAAATTGCATCAATGACTTGAACTTGAATAAGTGGTTTCACATGAATGGGAATAAATAAAAAATAAAATTAGCGTGCAGAAATGGAATAGTCCAGATGGATAATAAAAAATTAAATTAAAATATACAATGTAGAGAATAAAGAAGATTTGAACACATGGAGGAAAGCACCTTCGAAAAGTGTCTTGGTGCGACTTTGAAAGGTAAATTCGCCACAATAGAAGCAAGGTTCGAGTCAACGGAGCGTGCAGGGGAGTACTCGACTCGAACTTGCAAAGTGAAAATATTTTACTTTTACCTTTATATCTGGGACGTAGGACGTCCCGGAAAAAAATTTAAAATGCACCCCCGCCAAAAAAAAAAGTAGAGGTAGGCTGGATTGTAGCCACACTTCTATACAAGAGGGAAGACAAGATACAATTGATCGAAATTACAAGAGACTGGCCTACAATTCCAGTCTGTTATATATTTTGAGTATTGTCATCACTAGCGATATCAAGATATAACTTTGTATTTTGTATTTTATGTGTAGATGTATATATATAGATGTACATGTAATATGTACACATATGTACATGCACTATCAGTATGACCCGGCAACGACGGGTCATAATGCAAGTAATATTTAAAAATGACTAGAAAATGTATTTTTGTTTTGGGATCTTTATTTTTTTAAATTTTCTATAATTGGTAACAAAATAGTTCCTTGATGTATCTGTGTGATAAAAAGCCTGCCCCTTAACCAAATGATTCCAAGCTCATTGGCACCTTGGGAAAACGTTTTCTAATATAGCCTCGGACCGCCATAAAACCCGACGAGCGCGCTTTGCAGGTCTGTATTCTGTGTCACAGCCAGGAACTCACAAGGACTATCAGTGCAAAAATTTTCGCCATTACTCACACAGCCCCCAAAGTCCCCACCCACACGGCCCTCCCACGCCCACAGCGTCCACCCCACACTCTCTAGCCCACAGCCCCACCCCACTTCAACCCACTAACGCCAACATCACTACCAATAACAACAATGCAAACAGTACCAATACTACCATCAATAATACCAGACGTTGGCTTCAGAACCAAAGGATCTCGAGTTCGAGGTCGTTTCGTGGCACAGGCGAATTCTGAGTGAATTTCACTTGAATGAAATGTGTATAGAAACTGGTCGGATGACTTATTGCGCTCTGTCAGACCGAATCTGTTTGAGAATTACCTTTTGGGTTCATAGGTCTGTGTGATGGTCTGCTACTTCCAACAATGATTCGAATTATTCCAGAAGTGACAAAGAATTCTTTGTCACTTCCGTTGCTTGAACAACGGAACGCTTATACGAACATGAGAGACCATCGAGAGTTGGAATCGACCAGAAATGCCATCACTATCATCATTAGGTGTATATCATCATCATCATCAGCATCACCACCACCGCCACCATCATCATCATCAACACCACCCCCACCACCAGCACAACCATCATCATCACTACCACCACCATCATCATCATCGTCGTCGTCGTCGTTGTCGTTTAACATCCGTTTTCCATACTGGCATGGGTTAGACGGGTTGACTGGGACTGCTTTGCCGTTCCTGGCTCCTGTCTGATCTGGCAGTGTTTCTACAGCTGGCTGCCCTTCCTAATGCCAGCCGCTCCGAGAGTGTTGTGGGTGGTTTTTACGTGCAACCGGCACGGGAGCCGATTTGGCGGACCTGGCATCGATCACATTCGGATAGTGCTTTTTAAGCCCCACCGGCACGGGGAGCCAGTCAGACGACAGTGGCATCGGTGACGTTCGGATGGTGCTTTTTATGTGCTACTGGCACAGGAGCCAGTCGGGGCGAGGGGAGGGGGCTAGTATCGACCACGCTCAGATGGTGCCTTTTACGGCACTGGCAATGACCTACGTATAAATTGGGCTTATTGCATGCCACCAGCACGAGAGCCAGTCTTATTTATTATTCTTAAAGCAGAATGTTATTCATAGTGACTTCGAAGTATCGGCCAGTGACATCATCGTCGGACTGTCATGCATTGAAATTACTCTTGGCTTTATATAGTCTCTGTTGGGTTAAAATCTTCCATTGTTATGTGGGTTTGGGTGGGCTGTTAATTAAGTTTTAGGGTGGATTGTTATGGAGGGGTGTTTTGGAGAAATTTTTATTAAGTTTGCATTTATATTATTGTTTAGAATCCACACACCGAAGGAAGATTTTGACTCAAAAGAGGCTATATAGAGCCAAGATTAACTGCAGTGCATCGCAATCTGACCATGGCTTAACTGGCCGACACTTCGAAGTCACTGTCAATAGTATTCTTGTTTAATAATAATAAGTTTGTACTCTACCAAAGTATAGACTCACCCATCAGATTACTGTAAAGTTGTTTTCATAATAATTGAATATAGAAATAAATATTAATATATGTATGATAGATAACACACAAGCACACACAAACATACACACACACACAGACACACAGACACACAGACACACACACATTGAATAGACGGACTGTTGTATACACATACATAAAAGCTGTATCTTGATTTCGAGCTATGGCATGGTTTAATTTTTGTCTTAAACAAGAACAATACGAATGAAGCTTTTCAGTCCTGCTAAGTAACTTCGACTCTTTTGTAGAGAGGTGGCAATGATGGGCGCCTCTCGTAGTAGGTGATGTAATATTTATTTTTTGTTTTAACACATTCGTATACGTTTTAATCTGCTTCCTGACGAATATTCTATTCCAACAAACCCTACTGTAATTGCATTATTAACAAATACTGTTTGTGTGAGATTATGTGTGTGTATGTACGTGTGTGTTTATGTGGGTGTGTTTCCTTTGAAGAATTGTAAGGCCTGTCTTATTTAGACAGACACACACACACATTCGTTACATGTTAAATTGCGATGTGTGCCAACATACTCTGACAAGTTCGCATCTAGAATCTTACTAACATTTCACTTGAGCTCTTTGTACACGGCAAAATTTTGTTCGAATTTCCTCCCCAAATCCTGCATTGTTTTCCTCTGAAATGAACAATCTAGAGCGACGGTTCTCATACATTTTCCAAGATTCTGCCCTTCCCCGGCGCAGTTTTGATGCAATATTTATAACTTCAGTTTGTGCACTAGTCTTTTACAGCGGGTTAACTCACCGTAAAGAAATATGAACACACACACTCATTCTTTTTCTTGCTTCAGTCATTTGACTGCAACCATGCTGGAGCACCGTCTTAAAGGATTTTAGCCGAAGAAATGGACCCCAGGACTTATTCTTTGTAAGCCTAGTACTTAATCTAACAGTTTCATTTGCCGAACCGCTAAGTTATGGGGACATAAACACACCAGCATTGGTTGACAACGAAAATTGTCACACATGCAAATAAATATCAACGTATATAAAGAATGGAAAGGGTTAATAAGGTCTACATATGTTTCGAAGCTAAACTTTATGTCTTACATATCTGGCAATATATACAAAACAGTTGAATAATTACTTGTTTATTTCGTCGCCGCTCTTTTTCATTTCTACAAGTTGTATACGCTTGATGCTAACTAACTTCCTGTACCAGTATCTATTCGCATCGCACTACCCAATAACTATTTAACTCTTGCACTTGTGTAGGCTAACGCTATAGAAGATTTCGGAATGAAGAAATTATGGTTTAATTATCGTTCAAGGATATTCATTTACCAGGTATAAAGGTTCACCCTTCTTGCAACGATGTGATTTGTTAAATAGTTCCGACATATGTTACAAGTTATGTAAGACATAAATTTTAGCTTTGAAACATATGTAGTCGCTATTTAGTTCTTCGTTTCTAACATTCAATCATTTATCTCATATATATATATTAATAAAAACAGTAAGATAACAAAAGAAAGAAAGAGACCTCAATATTATTATCTTGGCTTCCGAATAATTGTCACATATTATATTTACAGATATATATATATATATATATATATAGATATATATATATATATATATATATATATATATATCACGTGACCGACCAGACCATCAGATGTTGCTACACATCGCTGGTCACAATGCGTTCTCATTGTTTTAGCCTTCGATTGACGCCAACCCGCTGGCTAAGCGAGCAGGCCAACAGACGAAAGAGTGAGAGAAAAAGTGAGGAAAGAGTACAGCAGGGATCGCCACCACCCTCTGCCGGAGCCTCGTGGAGCTTTAGGTGTTTTCGCTCAATAAACACACACAACGCCCGTTCTGGGAATCGAAACCGCGATCCTACGACCGCGAGTCCGCTGCCCTAACCATGGGCCATTGCGCATCCACACACACACACACACATATATATATATATATATGTGTGTGTGTGTGTGTGTGTGTATACACATGATATATATGTGTATATATTTATTCATTTATACAAATACATACTTACATACATACATACATACATACATACATACATACATACATACATACATACATACATACATACATACATACATACATACTACATACATACATACATATATATTGAAAAATAAAACTGTTGGAAATTGAAAAATGTCTGCAACTCTCCCATGAAAAAGAAAGAGTAGACAAAGAAGCCTGGGCTATAGACAACATAAAATCTAACCCCAGAGCTTTCTACAGGTATGCCAAAGAAACAGCTACGGTGCACTGTAGGATAGGGCCACTCCTTGAAAAGGATGGCACACTCACAGGAAATCCAATGAAGGTAAGTGAAATACTAAATGAACAATTCAAGAGTGTTTTCACCCCACCCCTTGGGCATTTTCAAGTCAGCAATCCAACTGACTTCTTTACCACTGCAGATATAAAATCAGAGGCAGCGATGATTGATTACATCAATATAAATGAAGACGATGTAATAAAGGCTGTTGATGAAATGAACACAAACTCAGCTACTGGCCCCGATGGATTCCCAGCAATCCTTCTAAAAGGATGTAAGAGAGTCCTAGCAAGACCACTGCAGTTCCTCTTTCAGAGCTTCCTTGCAACTAGCAAACTTCCAAGAAAACTGAAGGAAGGTAAAATATGCCCTATCCATAAAGGAGGTAGCAGAGCGGAGGCCAAGAACTACAGACCTATCTCTCTGACCTCACACATCAGCAAGGTCATGGAACGAATAATCAGAAGGAACCTAATCACCTTCCTTGAAGAAAATGACTTGCTGCCTGACACCCAACATGGTTTCCGACCAGGAAGAAGCTGCTTAACTCAGCTCCTACAACACTATGACTGGGTGCTGAAACGACTGCTCAACCACTCAAATGTGGAAGTCATATATCTCGACTTTGCAAAGGCCTTTGATAAAGTCGATCATGGAATGATATGTCACAAACTGCGTGATCTTGGCATAGTTGGAAAATTGGGAGAATGGCTTCATGACTTTCTGAAGGATAGAAGTCAGGTGGTAGTAGCCAATGGGGCCACTTCCATTAACACGCAAATAGTGAGCGATGTTCTGCAAGGCACTGTTCTGGGACCACTACTATTCATAATGGCCCTCTCAGACATGCCTTCAGCTACGCAGAGAGCCACGATCACAAGTTATGCAGATGATACAAAAGTTTCACAGGCAATACAAAACCCTGAAGACACTATGCACCTGCAATGTGAGCTGGACAAAATATACAAGTGGGCTGAAAAGAATAGCATGCAGTTCAATGCTGAAAAGTTTCAAGCTTTATACTATCAGCATGCAAAACTAAATGCAATACCCAATAAATACACTGGACCTGGAGGGATTGCAATCCCAGAGGCACAATCAGTGCGAGACCTGGGTATTTACATGAGTGATGATGTAACCTTTCATGTGCATGTTGCTAAAGGGCAATGAAATGTAGGCGGCTGACCGGATGGATTCTTAGAACCTTTAGAACAAGAGACCAGGAAACCATGATGGTCCTCTGGAGGACACCTGTCCTAAGCCACTTTGACTATTGCTCTCAGCTATGGTCACCATCCAGTGTCAAGTTAATCACAGAACTTGAGGCGATCCAACGAAGCTACACGAAGAAGATAGCCTCTGTGCAGCATATAAGCTATTGGGAAAGACTCAAGAGATTGAGACTCTATTCCTTAGGGCGCAGGCGAGAAAGATATGCCATAATATACATCTGGAAGATCCTGAAGTACTTGTCCCAAACTTTGGCATCGAGGGTTACACAAATGCCAGAACTAGGCACCATTGCATAGTGCCAAGGACTCCAAATTTGCCATCAAGATGTAGGACAAGATACTGTGATAGCCTGGGCTTCCGAGGTCCACAGCTCTTCAATATCCTCCCGAAGAACCTGAGAGACCTGCATGGGGTGGATGCAGATGTCTTTAAAATGAAACTGGATCTCTTCCTGTCAGGTGTCCCAGATGAACCAACTTCATGGCAGGAGGTGCAGATGAGGGCAGCTGCATCGAACTCTCTCATGCACGAGATGGCATTTGCTAAAAAGCATTCGTGAAGTAAAATCATGTAGCAACACCGAATTGCGGTGCCCCAGCATGGCCACAGCTTGTGAGCTGAAACTAAGTAAAATAAAATAAAATAAATATGTGTGTGTGTGTGTGTGTGTGTTTGTGTGCAGGGATGTAGATTTACGAAAACAAAAATGGGGCTCTTGGAAACCCATTGCAAATGTTACAGACGTGTAAACGATTTTTGACAAACTGTTAAATACAGTCGAAAATGCGTGCCGTGTGTTTCTAATGTGTTGGCAGCGTGACCTCCCAAAATGCAACCCAGCAATATCTGCTTCAACACATAGATTCATATTTAGACTCTTGTGAAATTGAATATACACACACTCCCACAGACACACACACTCACACACATATATATATATATACGTATGTATGTGTGTGTGAGTGCGTGTGAATGAGCGTGAGGCTGTATGTGTTTGTTTGTTTGTGTGTATGTGTACCTGCGACCACACAGTTCAAATTTGCGTACCTGGTGGGACGGGTGTGTCGACACCTCTCTATTTACCGAATGGTTAACTTGTACCCAATGATCTCGTTCGCCTTTCTCAATGTCTCCCCTTCTCTCTCTTCCTTTCTCTCCCAGTCTATCTCTTACTATGTCGGTCTATCGCTCTCCAATTCAATTCCTTTTCTTTCTCCTCTCCTCTCACTCTTTATTCTTTATGCATTTTCTGTGCATATATCTATGTTCTCTTCGTTGCTTCTTTTTCGCTCTATATCACTCATTCTATCTTTCACTCTATCTCTCGCCCCCCCCCCACCCACTGTCTTTGCCTCCATTATCTTCCTCTGCCTCTAGCTCTCTCTTCCTCTCACCCTTTTTCTTTGTCACATCCTCCTCTCTTTCACCTTCTCTATCTCTCCTTCTCTTTCTCTCGCTCTCGCTCCCCCTCTTCCAATGTCTGTTATGCCTGTTATGTATACTCAGTCCATGGAATACAAAGAAGAAAGCAGAAAGAAAAACAAAAACAAACAAATATGTAACAAAGTTGAGAATAAAAAACACATACTAAGGAGTTAGATAGATAGATAGATAGACAGACAGACAGACACACACACAGATAGATAGATAGATAGATAGATAGATAGACAGACAGACACACACACACACAGATAGATAGATAGATAGATAGATAGATAGATAGATAGATAGACAGACAGACAGACACACACACAGATAATAGATAGATAGATAGATATAGATAGATAGATAGATAGATAGATAGATAGATAGATAGATAGATAGATAGATAATACACACACACAGATGATAGATAATAGATATAGATAGATAGATAGATAGACAGACACACACACACAGATAGATAGATAGATAGATAGATAGAGATAGATAGATAGATAGACAGACAGACGATAATAGATAGATAGATAGATAGATAGATAATAGATAGACAGACAGAACACAACACATAGATAGATAGATAGATAGATAGATAGATAGAAGATAGATAGATAGATAGATAGATAGATAGATAGATAGACGATAGATAGGTAGATAAATAGATAGACAGACAGATAGATAGATAGAGAGAGAGAGAGAGAGCGAGAGAGAGAGAGAAGTGAACAAACAGAGACAGAAAAGAGAGAGAGAGAAAGAACAAGTTAAAGAGGAGGGAGAAGATGCGAGGAGAGGAAAGGGCAAGAAAGAGTGACCGAAAAGACATTATGTGTCTGTATTATGTGTGTCTTTGAAAGATTAGAAGGGAGGAGGAAAAAAAGAGGGGCGAGAGGAGGTTTACAACTTCCGGTTCCAATTCGATTTCTATTAAAAATCAGAAGAGAGAAATGTATTTCACACGTTAAGAATAAAATAAATAAAGGCGTGGCACACTGAAAATATTAAATATTTACATTAGAATATATCTGCTCTTCCCCCCCACCCCCACACCCTACCCCACCCCCACACAAACACAAATACAAACACTTATATATGCCCATGTGTATACACACATATACAAACATACAATTGTACATACACGTATATATTAATATATATATATATATATATACACACACACAACACCACATATATATATATATATATAGATATATATATATATATATATATATATATATATATATATATATCAATATACATATACATATGCATATACGTGTATTAATATATACGTATATACATATATATTCATATATACATACATATAATTACTTAGATAGATAAATGTTTCATATATATGTGTATATATATTCATATATTATGTGTATATATTTGCGTATGTATTTATATATATATATGTATGTATATATACATTCAAATATATTCGCATAATGTATGCAGATGAGAATATTGATTTCAGAACAGCAAATTGTATTCTGTATTGCTCAGCATAGTTACAAATGCAAACATACACATAATTTCTTGCATAATAAGATTACGATAATAATACACGAGAAATGTTGCGAAATGACCGCAATCCTATGGAAGCTATATAATTAACTAAATATATATTCATCTCTCTGACTTCCTAAATTAATGTTTTATAGGTTTGTATATACAGATATCAATATATACGTACATATAGGTGAAGGCGTATGACTCAATGGTTAGAGTATCTGGCCTATCAGTCGTCCATATAAGTTGAAATGTCTTGTGAAGCGACACAGAACGTATGTATGTGTGTATGAATGTATGTGTGTATGTATGTATGTATGTATGTATGTATGTATGTATGTATGTATGTATGTATGTATGTATGTATGTATGTATGTATGTATGTATGTATGTATGTGTGTATGTATGTATGTATGTATGTATGCATGTATGTATGTCATTATTCAGTTTATTTTAAGATTCCTTGCCAATAGAGAAAGAACCGGTTTCTAACCTGGATCCAAGGCTCCCTCATTGGAATTTCAACACCAAAAGCAGGTTATTTATTTATGTATGTATGTATGTATGTATGTATGTATGTATGTATGTATGTATGTATGTATGTATGTGTGTATGTATGTATGCATGCATGTATAAACAGATTTACATGGTTTATGTATGTATTCTCATGCATATAGTTGCATATCTAGACACGCTCATATATATTTAAATGATAAACTTCTGGAAAGTTTTACAGAATTTTACAGTTCCAGTGATGGATTGGATCTGTAGTCTTCGAATTAGCTTTCTCCTTTCTGGTTTTGAGAAACCTAATTTCTCATGATTGGTATCTAGGCAGCGTGTTACATATCCCAGTGTCCCAATAATTACAGGTATAAACCTGAACTTGTAATCTGGATAGAGTAGCTGCTGATTTCTCAATAGTTCAGCATAGTTGTTCTCCTTTTCACTGATCTTCAGCTTTATGTTAACATCCGCTGGGCAGCTACTGTGCACAGTTTCTTTTCTCTATACGAAATCATAATGTCAGGTCTGTTGTGCTTACATTTTATTGAGGTCTTCACTGGTACATTCCACCAGTATTCCTTTTTATTCTGAGTGGCTATGGCTTCTGCCATATTGTGTCTCTTGGCACCACCGCCTGAATTGGGACCTTATCTATTCTTTGCCTGATCAGGCTACCAGCTAATTTATGAATATATATATATATATATATATATATACAAACACATATGTTTGTATTTACAAGCTATTGTACTCAACGCATATAATTGTGTCACAATAGCTACTCGGTTGGTGCAATTTGTTGCTGGTAAATGCGATCATATTTCGTTGGTTGTGTGAAAAATAACTGAAGCAAAACCCGCGAACGTTTAACTGAAATTAAAAAGAAAAACTGACATTCCGTCGGTTACGACGACCTGTGTTCCTGTTAATCTGATATACAGAACCGCCAGCTCTTGAAGTTATCGTACAAAAGACTGAACTCTCCACAGATAAATATATACCCTTAACGTAGTTTGCAAAGAGATTAGGCGTGACACAGAATGCGACATGTCCGACCATTTGAAAGACATATAGAACTCCTTTTCTCAAACCGAGTGAGCTGGAGCCTCGTGAAATAAAGTGTCTTTCTCAAAGAAGCAATGCGCCGCCAGGGATCGAACTCACGACCTAAGTTAGGGTGAGCTGAATACCTGTTAACTACTGAGGTATACACCTTTATCTCAACTAAAATATTTCTTCCGGACACAAGTACATTTGTTGTTGGCCATTTACAATTAGAAACTTTAATAATTTGTGTGGCAAGATGCGGTCGGCCCAAAATACGCGAATTTAACTGCGCAAATCTCCGAAGCTACAGAGATTTTTGCTTGTCTGTCTTTGGCTATCTGCGCTTTATGCTGCGCGCCAAACGGTTTTTAGAGAGGACCAGAAGGCAATGTCTAAAATGTTCAAGAAAACCATGTTACGCCACAAATTCATGCAGATTGACCGATCACGAGGAAATGTTGTGGGTCGTTCGCGGTGTCTATCGGTTGGAGTGTCGAATCACCGTTACGGTAACTTTTATTTATTAGTAAAGCTTGTGAATTTGCATCGTCGCATCTCATGTGGTTACTGACAATTAGCGAATCGTAAACAAAAATGCATGTTGCCGTCGCTCCCGCAACTTCCAGAAGTAATGTAAAACCCGCTCGGTAATGCGTCCTCGCAAGTTCAAATGGTTAACACTGGTTAGAGAACAAAAATTTGTGAGACGTATCGTCTGCACATATCAACTGAGCTATTCTTTAATGAATTTAAATACTTAAACAACGATCACCTATCTTCCACCCTACTGAATATATAAATATTTCTCGCCTCTTCATTATTCATATTTTCCTTTTATTCATTATATTTCCTTCTAGTTTTTACATTCTTCATTGCTTTATTCCCCGTCCTCCTAGCTCCGAACTGTAAACATGTGTGGCACTCCGTCGATTACGACGACAAGGGTTCTAGTTGATCCGATCAACGGAACAGCCTGCTCGTGAAATTAACGTGCAAGTGGCAGAGCACTCCACAAACACGTGGACCCTTAACGTAGTTCTCAGGTAGATTCAGCGTATTCTGCAGAAGACAGAACTATTTAAAAAAAACTGACACCTCACTTTTCCCATAACTAGAAAAGGAACTTAAATTTGTCCAGAAAACCTTTGCACATCTTATCTTTATGTTCATTGTATTTTTATTATATTTATATTGTATCTAATAGTTTTCTATTTTTATTTTAAACTATAAACAATTACTTTTCCTATAATGTTAATATATCTCTCCCTGCTCGCAGTTTCTTGTTATTTTCCTTCCCCATTATCCAGAGTTCATTCTCTCTCTCTCTCTCTCTCTCTCTCTTCTTTCTCTCTCTCTCAGACGCACACACTTTCTCAACACAATCAGTTCATTCATCATAAACTTTACGATTTATTATACAATTTATATTCCTCTTTAATAAATATACCATTTATTTCCAGTTCTTAACATCTTTTAGACATTGTTTGTCCTTGTGTTCATCTCGTTACAGACTTAACTTGGTCCATTTCTGCTCGTCTCTCTCTCCTCTCTCTCTCCCCTCTCCATTCATTCAATCTTACTCTAACCTTTCACACTTCTCTCTAATACACGCTACCTTTCTCCATATATTTCAACGAATATTGATTTCGAATTTTGGCACAAGTCCAGCAATATCGGGGGTAAGTCGATTACATCGATCCCAGTAATCAACTGACATTTATTTTATCGACCTCGAAGAATGAAAGACTAAATAGACTTCAGCGGAATTTGAACCCAGAACGTAAGGACAAACAAAATATTACTTAGCATTTTGTTCGGCGTGCTAATGATTCTGCCCGGTCACCGTCCAACCAATGTTATGCAGCTATATATGGTGGTGACCTGGCAGAATGGTTAGGACGCCGGGAGAATGCTAAGCGGCATTTCTTCAAGACAACCCCATCCTCCCAACATAACGGGTGCACTTTAATGACTGAAACAAGTAAAAGACAAACGGTAAAAAACTAGAAAGTTTTATAAAGATTTATAACTTAAATATTTCCAAAAACTCGGAGCAACGATTGCGAAGTTTTCCATTTTCGCTATCGTTATTGATGGAATGATTAACTATGGTAAAAAGGCGGTGATCTGGCACGAAGGGCGAAATGCTTAGCGATATTTCGTCTGCCGTTACGTTCTGAGTTCAAATTCCGCCGAGGTCGATTTTGCCTTTCATCCTTTCGGGGTCGATAAATTAAGTACTAGTTATGTACTTGGGTCGATATAATCAACTTAATCCGTTTGTCTGTCATTGTTTGTCCTCTCTGTGTTTGGCCCCTTGTGGGTAATAAAGAAATAGGTATTTCGTGTGCCGCTACATTCTGAGTTCAAAATCCTTTCGGGGTCGGTTAAATAAGTTCCAGTTACGCGCTGGGGTCGATAGAATCGACTTAATCCGTTTGTCCTCTCTATGTTTAGCCCCTTGTGGGTAGTAATAAAATAGGCATTTCGTCAGCCGCTACGTCGACTTTGCCTTTCATCCTTTCGGGGTCGATTAAATAAGTACCAGTTAAGCACTGGGGTCGATATAATCGACTTAATCCATTTGTCTGTCCTTGTTTGTCCCCTCTGTGTGTAGCCCCTTGTGAGTAGTAAAGAAATAAGAAACGTTAGCATGCCGGGCGAAATCCATAGCGGTATTTCATTTGTCTTTACGATCTGAGTTCAAATTCCGCCGAGGTCGACTTTGCCTTTCATCCTTTCGGGATCGATAAATTAAATACCAGTTGCGTACTGGGGTCGATCTAATCGACTGACCCTCACCTTCCCAAAATTTTCGGGTCTCGTGCCTCGAGCAGAAAAGATTCTCGAAACTCACACACACACACACACACACACAACACACACACACACAGATTAATTGCTGATAGGGACCCTGTATTTCGTTTGGTAACATAGTATACCACCAAGAACATTCAATGTATATAAGTCAATATCGTGTCCGCTTTTAGTGATAGCAATAGTGTTGATAAATTCAAAAACGAACGCACACAGAGATATATTCATATATTCAGGGTGTCCATAAATTAACTTTACAATTTGAAAAATTCGGGGACAAAATGAAAAGCGATAACTCAGCAAGTTGCGTGCGACCAATGGAGCGTACGTGGAACGCGTTCTCTGCTAAAACTATTTGTTTGCCTACGTTTTCCAATAAGTCCTGCTGAGGTAACCTTATTTTTTGTGTGTATGTGTGTTTGTATGTATTTTTCAAATTGTGATGGTAATTTAAGGACTCTGTATATATACACGAGTGCGTACACGTGAACACCCACAGGCATATATCCATCCATCCATCCATCCATCCATTCATATTTGTATATATATATACACGGATCAAAGCCCTTCTCGTGGCACAGGCTCTTAACGCCGATTTCCTGGGTTCTGTGGCGTATATATTTACCCACTGCACAGGTCGTCGGTCCGCTGCAGCGCAGATCCTTTTTGTCACTTGAGTGGCCTGCAGCAACGGGAAATGAAGTGCTTTGCTCAACAACAGTTTTTGTCCCCCCACAACAAGTATTGGTGCTTTTACGTCTCCGTAAGCAAGCGGTTCGGTAAAAGAGACCGATAGAATAAGTACATGGTTTAAAAAGAAAAAAAAAACCCAGCTGAAACAAGTGGAAAGAAACAGATAAAAGTCATGTGTATGTTATACCCACTGACAAACGCACTTACAAACGCAGGAACACAAGGGAGAGAAAGGCGGCGAGCTGGAAGAAACGTTAGCACGCTGGGTGAAATGCTTAGCGGCATTTGATAAATTAAGTACCTATTTCTTTACTACCCACGACGGGGCTAAACACAGAGAGGACAAACAAGGACAGACAAACGGATTAAGTCGATTACATCGACCCCAGTGCCTAACTGGTACTTAATTTATCGACCCCGAAAGGATGAAAGGCAAAGTCGACCTCGGCGGAATTTGAACTCACAACGTAACGCAGACGAAATACCGCTAAGCATTTCGCCCGGCCTGCTAACGTTTCTGCCAGCTCGCACTGGGGTCGATGTAAGCGACTTAATCCATTTGTCTGTCCTTGATTGACCCCTCTATGTTTAGCCCCTTGTGGGCAATAAAGAAATAAGAAAGGCAGAGAAAGAGAGAGAGAGGGAGAGAGAGAGAGAGAAACAATTACGATGACGATGACGATGACGACGACGATGAGGTAAAAAATAAAATGACAATGGCGGAATGTTATATTAATCAGGAAAATGATTTCTAGGAATCTTATTCTCACAAGACAAAACTCTTCAATGCATTCAAACAGAACAATTTGCCACTCAGCTATTTCCGCATTTTGAGGTTGATTAAGAAGTTGTCATTGTCCAAAAATTACTCAAATCAATTCAACTGCGACGCTATGCACCTTTTCCGCTTACTTTTTTTTACCTTTCCCGACTCTACTTGTCTTCTTTTTTTCTTTCCCATACAATTTTCTTCTTCTTCTTCTTCTTCTTCTTCTTCTTCTTCTTCTTCTTCTTCTTCTCTTCTCCTTCTCCTCCTCATTCTCCTTTACCCAACCCTTCTTCTTCTTCTTCTTCTTCTTCTTCTTCTTCTTCTTCTTCTTCTTCTTCTTCTTCTTCTTCTTCTTCTTCTTCTTCTTCTTCTTCTCCTTTTTCTCCTTTACTGAACCCTTTTTCTTCTCCTTTTTCTTCTTCTTCTTCTTCTTCTTCTTCTTTTTCTTTTTCTTTTTCTTCTTCTTCTTTTTCTTCTTCTTCTTATTATTTTTCTTCTTCTTCTTCTTCTTCTTCTCCTTCTTCTCCTTTACCCAACCCTTTTTCTTTTTCTTCTTCTTCTTCTTCTTCTTCTCCTTCTCCTTTACCCAACCTTTTTCTTTTTCTTCTTCTTCTTCTTCTTCTTCTTCTTCTTCTCCTCCTTTAAATTCCGAGTTCAAATCCCACCGATGTAAACTTGGCCTTTCATCCACTCGGGGTTGATAAAAGAAAAAAAAATGTACCAGTCAACTACTGGAGTCGATGCTATCGATTAATCGACTCCCTTCCCGAAGTGTAGGACTCGTATTTGTATTAGAAAGATTTATCATTATCGTTGTTGTTGTGAAGGCAGATCGCTGGCAGAATCGAATGCCGCCGATGTCGACTTGGCTGTTAATCTTTCAGGGTCGATAAAATAGGTACCAGTTGAATACTGAGGTCGATGTAATCGGGTTATCCCCTCAACCGAACTTGGCGTTGTGCCAAAATTTGGACTCATTATTATTATAGTTGTTAGGGCAGTGAGCTGGCAGAATCGTTAGCATGCCGGGCGAAATGCTAAGCAGTATTTCGTCTGCCTTTACGTTCTGAGTTCAAATTCCACCGAGGCCGACTTTTCCTTTCATCCTTGCGGGAGTCGATAAAATAAGTACCAGTTGTACACTGGTGTTGACGCAATCGACTCATCCCCACCTCCCCCAGGCTGACCTTGTGGCAAAAATTTTAAATGATAAATATTATTGTTGTTAGAGCGGCGTGGTGGCAGTAACGTTAGCACACCGGGCGAAATGCGTAGCCGTATTTCGTCTACCGTTACGTTCTGAGTTCAAATTCCGCCGAGGTCAACTTTGCCTTTCATCCTTTCGGGGTCGATAAATTAAATACCAGTTACGCACTGGGGTCGATATAATCGACTTAATCCGTTTGTCTGTCTTTGTTTGTCCTCTCTGTGTTTAGCTCCTTGTGAGTAGTAAAGAAACAGGTATTTCGGCCGTCGCAACGTTCTGAGTTCAAATCCGCCGAGGTCCACATTGCCTTTCATCTTTACGAGAGTCGATAAATTAAGTACCAATTGAGTATTGGGGTCAGTGTTATCGACTTACTCTTCCACTCCCACCCCACCCTAAATTTCAGGCCTTGTGTTTATTGTATTGCTTGTCCGGAAAGTTCGTGCCGATTTTTAAAGGAAAGAAAAAGGTCAATAAATACTTGCCGTTACATTTTTAATCAACCAAATATGAACAATTTTGTTGCACAATGCGTCTCCATCTCTCCTTTAACTTGAAAATACCCTCTTCCCAGAATTTAGGTGGTTTCATGGCAAAGAATTCATCAAGGTATCTTTTTACGTCATCCAAGGAATTTTACCATTGAGACTATTCTGCAGAGACATGAATAAGTGGAAATCCGAAGGAGCAATATCTGGTGAATATGGAGGGTGGAGTAACACATCCCAGCCAACCTGCAATTTTTTTCTGGTTCCCAAAGCATCAAATACCGAATATGAACTTTCTTATCTTCCATTTTAAAGGGTTACAGAATTAACATAGGTTATAGGAACATAAACCTTCTTCCAAGAAAAGATAGCTTAAACTGTGCTCTAAATGGAAGTGTTGTCAAATCCTATTTTATGGACTCAACCATGTTCTACACTAAATCGAAAGGTAAGCTGCTATAAATCGGCACGAACTTTCCGGACAACCCAATAGAAACCATTGTTGTTGATTTTGTTATGGAGGTTGAAAGCTGGTGGAATCGTTGGTACAGCGGACAAAATGCTTCTAAGCCTTTCGTCAGGCTTTACATTCTGAGATCAAATACCAACAAGGTCGACTTTGTCTTTCATCCTTTCGGGACCGATAAAATAAAGCATCTACCGAGTTCTGGGGGTCGATGATATCAACTTAATCCGACCCGCGAAACTGATGGCTTTCTGCCAAAATTCGAAATCATCATCATTGTTGTTGCAATTGTTGTTTTTACGGAGTTGGGGTGCTGGCATAATCATTAGTGCACCGGATATACCGCTTAACAGCATTTCGGCCGTCTCCACGTTCTGAGTTCAAATTTCACTGAGGTCGACCTTGCTTTCATCCTTTCGGGAGTTGATAGAATAAATACCAGTTGTGCACTGAGGATCGATGTAATCAAATCAACAGCTTCCCTGAACTTGCTGGCTTTGTGCCAAAATCTGAAACAAATTAATATTTCTATTAGTGTTTAGCAACATTTCCCTCTGTTTTACGTTCTGCGTTCGACCTTGCCTTCCATCGACTGACCTCCTCCCGCCTTGCGCTTTTATTCATTTATTCATTTACTGTTTTCAGTCATTTGACTGCGGCCATGCTGGAGCTCCGCCTCTGAGTCGAAAAAAATCTATTCCAGGGTTTATTCTTTGTAAGCTTGGTATTTATTCTATGAGGCTCTTCTGCCGAACAGTTAAGTTACGAGGACGTAAACACTCCAACATCGGTTGTCAAGCGATGGGGAGACAAACACAGACACAAATACACACACATAAATATATATATGTATTTATATATATATATATATATATAGAGAGAGAGAGAGAGAGAGAGATAGATAGATAGATAGATATAGATATCCGGCAGGCTTCTTTTCAGTTTCCGTTAACCAGTCCCACTCACAAGGGTTTGGTCCAGAGGGTATAACCAAAAACATTTGCCCAAGGTGCCACGCAGTGTAACTGAACCCGGAACCATGTGGTCGGGAAGCAAGCTTCTTACCACACAGCCATACTGCGTCTATATTAGAAATAGTTACTGTTTTCACGACAAGTTGGAAGAATCGCAAGTGATCCAGATGGGTGCTAATCAATAATGCCTATATATATATATATATATATATTCTTTTACTTGTTTCAGTCATTTGACAGCGGCCATGCTGGAGCGCTGCCACGAAAAGGTTTTAGTCGAACAAACAAGTAAAAGAGTGAAATAACATATATGTAATAATTGGGGCACCATGACAGGCGCTATAGCTCCGGAACAAAGCGGACCTGGGGCTATTGATGAATAAAATATATCTTGTTATTCCCTAAAATCTCGAGGACTCCTGAACTGTATCGTTGCCACCGGATTCAGTCCAATCTCCTACCCAAAGCATATTGTATTTAGGTTTAAGAAAGAGAGAAATTAGTCGAAAAACCTCATTGACTGAAAATGTTTTGCTTAATTTAAAATCTATTTAAATGCATGTGTGTCAATGCTCGCTTTTGGCAAAACCGTCTGAAATTAGAAAAAAAAACCATAAAAAGCATAAAAATAAAATAAAAATGAAAAGGAAAAAGCCCGAACATTTTAATCTATCAAAATGTTAAGTTGATGAACAAGAAGTCAAGTTTACTTAGCGTTATAATCGCATTCATTTTTAAATACTAACAACATATTGGGAAGCGGGTTGGTGGAGAGGAAAAGAGAAGAAACCTTGACGAAAATTTTAAAAAGATTAAGGTTTTAATTCAGTCGTTCTTGCTTGCTATTTACCTGTCAACTTGACTAAGAAACTGGTTTCATCTTGATTAAATATCAGCGAATGAAAGTTTGTATAGACGCATTTGTATATGTATGTTATTGCCTTTCTCAATCGAGAAATTTTAAATAATATGATGAATGTGTAGCTGTTACTGGTGGTGGTAGTGGTAGTGGTGTGCTGGTGGTGGTTGTGGTCGTAGCGGTGGTAGAGGTGGCGATGGCATTGGTGTTGTTGGCGATGGTGTTGAAGGTGGCGGAAGATGGCGGTGGTGGCGTTGTTAGCGGCGGCGGCGGTGGTGTTGGTGGTGGTGTTGGTGGTGGTGGTGAGGGTAGTGGAAGTGATGGTAGTCTTGATGGTGGTGGCGATGGTGATGTGGTGGTAGCGGTTGTCGTAGTGTCAGTGTTGTTGTTGTTGTTGTTGTTGGTGGTGGTGGTGGTGATAGTGGTGGTAGTAGTGATGATAATGGCGGTAGATGTATTTTAATTGTTGTTTCTGCTGTTGTGTCAGCCTAGGCTGAAAACATTCCAACCGTGCCCATCCTGTCTTTTCCTAGTGTTCAGTCTACTCGGGACTATATTATCCATTAATTTCTTTCCCATTCTATGAACATTAGGGTGCTGAGGTAGTTTCGGCTGTTATATCTAGCATGTCAAGTGGCCATATCGGATCATGTTTCATGTGTTGTTGCTTAGCTCTCATGAAACAGACCTATAACCAAAAGCATTCCAACCGTGACCATCCTGTCTAATTAGAATTACATATGTTCACATTGTTTGATATGAGTGTTTACTTACTAAAGACAGTAGAGTATGATCTGAGGGATATTTTGTCGTTGTTTCTTGCAGGTCGAGCGATCTCGTAAAGGCTGCTTTCTCATGATTTACAGTTTATGATGAGTTAACGTTCGCGGAGATAACGAAATATTCATGCTTGTATAACATTCAACAAATTGTCTGATAGTCTTTGATTTAAATGTATTTGATGCAGCGATCTAAGAGAATCTTTGGCATGTTAAACAAAATGCTTAGAGGTATTCTTCCGGCGCTTTACGTTCTGAGTTGAAATCCCGCCAAGACCGATTGTGGCTTTCATATCTTCAGAGTTGATAGAAAAGGTAAGAACGAATTACTGGGGTCGATGTAATCGACTTGAACCCCTACCCTCAGAATTGCTGGCCTTGAACCCCGCAGTGGAACAGAGTCCTGTTCAGGGGTTTAGGTCGAACAAATCAATCCCAATACATTTGTCCTTTTTTATGTCGGGTATTTCTTTCATCAATGACTTTTGCGGAACTGCTAAGTTGCTGGGACGTAAACAAACCAACACCAGTTATCAAGTGCTCGTAGAGTAAAGACACAAGCACAAATACACACACACACACACACACACACACACACACACATATATATATATTTCGCGTTACGTTAAAAAGCGGCGCACAGTGCCAGAATATTCGATTCGATATTTGAAACGATTTAAACGAGGAAGGTCTTACGTAATGGATGCGTTTTCTACTATATTATTGCGCAGACCAGAAACGACGTATTAAACGATTTAAAGTATGACTTTTGGTTCACTTTATTATTAAAAAATTTTATATATATATATATATATATATTATATATATAGGGAAGGTTTACGAAAATAAACAAAAGACGAAGGCAGGTGGAGTACAAACAAACAAATGTATTAGTATGGCGCTCAGGAATAGAAATAGAACAAGTCTTTTACGTTTCGAGCCTACGCTCTTCGACAGAAAGATACACAGAAAAGAAACAAGGAGAGAAACGCACACAAATACTTACATACATACACACACACATACATACATACATACATACATACATACATACATACATACATACATACATACATACATACATTCATACATACATACAAACGTACGCTATGTACGTATGTAAGTATGTATGTATGTATGATGAAAGAAATGTATATATTCGAGATGGGCACAAATAGTTTACCCATTCTGAAATACCTTTGCCGAATCGGTCATAGGCTATATATAAATTTGATGGCTGGATTTAAGTATTCGCTTTCTCAGCTAGCCACACATCTTTTTCACATTTTCTATTTTGCAATGCAGTGAACCTTTAATATTTAACCTCCAACAGTTTTAGATTTCATAACAGATTTACAATTTCATGCAGTCTCGTACGGATATATATGAAATATTTATAAATTTTATATATATATATATTTTTTGTACTTATATATTATATATTTTATATGATGTATTGCGTCTTTTGAAAAATATATTGAGTAAAATCATGTTTTCTGACTGTCAATATCTCGAAAGTTGCCGTTTCATTGAAACCTATATTGTTCTATATTCTTTTAGCTCTATTGACTGAGGGCTAATTCATTGTTCTGTATAGGAAATTAATTACCTTCTAGTTTCTACTTTTGTATATAGGCACAGGAGTAGCTGTGTGGCAAGTTGCTTGCTTACCAACCACATGGTCCTGGGTTCAGTCCCACTGCGTGGCCCCTTGTGCGAGTGTCTTCTGCAAAACCTTTTGAATGGTATACGGAAAGCCTTTTAAATGATAGACGGAAACTGAAAGAAGCCTG
>NW_021834158.1:0-7500 GCF_006345805.1 Octopus sinensis
GGCACCAAAGATTAATAAAAACCCCCTCTCTCCCACACGTCACTACCCATCGCCTTCTTTTACTAATTTTAAGATGCCACCCACATTGACTGCAGCTTTAAATGTTTCGAACAGAAAATTGAACAAGTCTAGAATGAAATTTTCTACATACAGACACACATATACAAAACTGCATAATGTATATGTATATGTATATGTATATGTATGTATGAACGTACGTACGTTCGTATGTATGTATGTATGCATGTATATATGTCATTATTCAGTCTATTTTAAAATTTCTTGCCAATAGAGAAAGAACCGGTTTCTAACCTAGATCCAAGGTTCCTTCATTGGAATTTCAACATTAGCAACAGGGTATGTCTGTATGTAAGTATATATATATATATGTGCGTGTGTGTGTATGTGTGTATATATATATATATATATATATATATATATATATAATGGACGCGTATATACGAGTGCACACACACTACCTAAGCATATATATATGTGCATGTGTGAGTGTTTTAGTATGAGTGTGCGTTTGTGTGAGTGTGTCCTTCTGCTACTTTCGTTCAATGGACTGTAGGGAGACGAAGACACCACCTTCAAAAGTTTTCAGTCGACTATATCGATCCAAATGCGTATGAGATATCATTTGCCGAATTGCTAAGTGACGGCACACAAACATAATTGTAGTTTACTTTAACCGGTGTGTATGTAAAGACGGACACTTTACGCTTATTCATATGCGTATATATATATATATATATATATATATATATATATATATTATAAATTAAGGTATCTACGAGATACCACCATGCTGAAAATAGCAGCCATGATCTGACTCTAAAACTGCCTTAATTGTCCATATATCAACACGGAGAGACAATTAAGGTGGTTTTAGAGTCAGATCATGGCTACTATTTTCAGCATGGTGGAATCTTGTAGATACCCTAATTTATGATTTTAATAATTATTACCTTTGAAGGTTATTTTTTCCATGCTGACCACTTGATAAAATCGTTATTTATTTTAAATTAACGAATTATCCTTATTTATGTAAATATATATATATATACATTCACACACACACACACACACACACATATATACACACGTCTGTGTGTATATATAATACACACACACACACACACACACACCACACACATATATATATATATATATATATATATATATATATATATATATATACATACATATACATATATATATTATGATTCACAGATATACAGGTATACGGCAAACTTCATTGTCGTTTTCATCTTCCGAATTCTTTGCAAAAGACTGGAGGCTATATTACAAAGCATTTACCCAAATTGTCAGACAGCTGGATCGATCCTGTGACACAGACATATATTATATTTCTCTTTGCCACCCGCAGTACAAAAGAAATTTTGTGTCTTGAGTCATCACTTTAGAGGTTGGATGTCATGAGATGTGGTCTCTCCATTCATGTTTGAACTCAGTGAAGCTGCGTTGGGAATCAAGTCAATACTAATCAGCGGTGACCGTGCGCTTTGATATCGGATCAGCTGTCCAGTCAAAGGACACAGAATTTCATTTGGAACAGGCTTCGTGGTGAATAGGAACGGGAGCGTGGATAGGGACAGTATGTTTACTCTCACACAGAAATGGGCTGTGAGGAAGCAACCTCTGACAGGTGGGAACCGACGAAGTGCCTTTCCAACACAAATTTGTTCAGTTTTTTGCGATCTTCCGTTTCGCTTCTTGTAGAAGGATGCGTTCGACTGAACTCCACAGTCTCTCTGCTGCCAACATATGAACTCCCTCTGCACAAATCCTGAGGGTAATGATTTATAGGTATATGCTGCTGGGGTTCCCAACCGGCGTCCACTCGGACCTCTAAGGGTCTACAGAAGCTTTAAGGGGGTCCACGAGTAAAAAATTGTAATTTGTGGGTCCATATATAAATTTTGTTTACTAGGAGACGTACCTGTATTTATTGAAATTTTCAAGATTTGTATTTGGAATTTCTGTTATGAATATAACGAAATTGTTTCACTGTTAGTTTTTACTAACCTACAAACAAATATTTTATTTCAAAACTTTACATGTGCATATATGGGGTCCACAGATGATAAGATAGCTCTCAGGGGGTTCACAAGCAAAATAAGTTTGGGAACCCCTGGTCTAGCATCTGGAATTATTTCTGATCTGTAATCTGGTGTTTTCGACTTGATATCAGACCCACTTCCTTTCAAAAAGTTGCATTCTTCATGAAGCGTAGCCCATGGTTGGGTGTCCAGCATCTATAATGGGGTCAGTCCATCCTAATATTTTATGGGGATAACTGACTCTCCGTCGGTTACGACGACGAGTGTCCCGGTTAATCCGATCAACGGAAAAACCTGCTCGTGAAATTAACGTGCAAGTGGCTGAGTGCACCACAGACTCTCTACCCTTAATGTAGTTTTCAGGGAGATACAGTGTGACATAGAATGTGACAAGGCTGTCCCCTTTCAATTACAGGTACCGCTCATTTTTGCCAGCTGTGTGGACTGGAGCAACGTGAAATAAAGTGTCTTGCTCAAGGACACAACGCATAGCCGGGAATCGAACTCACTACGTTACGATCGTGAGCCGAACACCCTAACCACTAAGCCACGCGTCCTCACACATTCTATAAGGATCTGGTAGAGGGAATGAGAGAAATAATCTGACCAGCATGCTTCGGAGGAAATTTTCTTCTTCGCAGTGGAATCAAAGAGCCTGATCGTCCGAGGATTCCGTATAAGAACGGAAGTGCTGCAAATAACCAATGTTCCAAACAGCAAGAGAGGAATGCTGAAAGTGTTCCTGGTCGTATCTATTCTTTTATTTGTTTCAGTCATTTGACTGCGGCCATGCTGGAGCACCGTCTTTAGTCGAGAAAATATCGGCCCCAGGAATTATTCTTTGTAAGCCTAGTACTTATTCGATCGGTCTCTTTTGCCGAACCGCTAAGTGACGGGGACGTAAACACACCAGCATCAATTGTCAAGCGATGGTGGGGGCACAAACACACACACACACACACACACACACACACACACACACACACACACATATATATATATATATATATACAGTATATATACTGTGGGCTTCTTTCAGCTTCCGTCTACCAAATCCACTCACAAGGCTTTGGTCGGCCCGGGGCTATAGCAGAAGACACTTGCCCCAAGATGCCACGCAGTGGGACTGAACCCGAAACCATGTGGTTGGTAAGGAAGCTACTTACCACACAGCCACTCCTGCGCCTATTTGTAAAGTTTCAAACAAAAATTCTGAAAGGGGCCAGACTCTTCACAACCAAGGAATTTGGTTTCGGGAGCGAACATTTTAAAACGATCGATAAGTCTGTGCCTAAATCTGGAAAGTGGCACCGATTTCTTCAAATCTTTATATATAAAAGTGAAGTTGTGTGAGTGTCTGTCCCCTACGATTTAGATTCCTAACAACTCCCACATTTTGCGGTGCAGTTTAACCAAAAGCGGGTATCTTATAGTCGTGATTCATATCAAGCCCTTCTGGGTATTAGCGCGCGTCTACGATGAGTCTACGATTTAAAAAAAATTTATCATCATTTTTTTCCATTTTTAATGCATTTTTTGCTATTATATAAGGGAAGTAACTCTCTAAAATGTTTATATAGTTATTTCCCTTACAAAACCGAGCAACGCCGGGCGATACTGCTAGTAACGTTTAAAAGAATGTCGATTCGGTCAGTTTATGATCTTCTACAGAACAATAAATCGTTAAATAAATATTTCACTCGGCAAAAGAGAAAAAAAAAAAAGCACCAAAAACAAAAAAAAAACGCAGAAAGAAAGAAAGAAAGAAGGAAAGGCTACGAGTAGATAAAGAAAGAGTGAATTAAATCTATTCCATTTGACGAAACGTCAAACCAGATCATTTCACGTGACACTGATAGATTACTAAATACTTTGAGAATCGTTAATGTTGTCGTCATGGTGAAGATATCGCTGTGTTTAGTATTGATCCGAATGACACAAGTTTGTGGAGAGAGACTAGCGAAGCCGATGTGACAATATCTAGATTTGCTGTCTAGAGTCATTCTTCAATGACAAGACCACATTTGTCATGTTTACAAGTGCACTGCCATGAAGAATATAGTTCTCAACAGCTATTTAATAATCTCTCTTTCTTAACCTGTGTGTCTTATAATCGATCTGTCTGTCTTTCTATCTGACGATGTTAGATTATGTCAAAATAGGTAAAATCCGATATTTTAATTTAAGCTATTAATTGATATGATCCGTAAATATATTTTAATTTAGTGTCGTTTGCTGTTTGGTTATTTAACGAAGAATCTGTGAAATTCGCATTGAAGTAAAACTATTTTTTTATCCTCTCTCTCTCTCTAGTTTCAGCTCAGAGCCGCGGCCATGCTGATGCACCGCCGTTATGATCACAATTGTTTTGATATTGATTTACAATATAGATGAATCGATTACCTACATACTATATCGATCTCAGTACTTCGATGGTGCATGAGTTACAGCTTAGCGTGGGTGTGAGCGTGGGTGTGTGTGTCTCCCTCTCCCATCTCTCTCTCTCTCTCTCTCTCTCTCTCTCTCTCTCTCTCTCTCTCTCTCACTCTCTACCCTTTGTATTATGAACAGCGACACCGGCTCCAAACCAGCAGCGGAGCTGAGAAGACATCAGGAAGTCTTCTTCTTTTCATAAAACCAGTGTAAAGTTTGTACAAAGTACAGTCGTAGGCGTGGCTGTGTGGCAAGAAGCTTGCTTCCCACCCACACGGTTCCGGGTTCAGGCCCACTATTATATATATACATATATATATATGTGTGTGTTTGTCCCCCCACCATCGTTTGACGACCGATGTTGGTATGCTTACGTCTCCGTAACCTAGCGGTTCAGCAAAAGAGATCTATAGAATAGAGTTAGTTTACCAAATTCTCCATTTTTCAAAATTCATTGAAGCAAAAGCGAATGTGTTTCAACAAGTTATTTTTTTATTCGTTTATTTGTTTTAGTCATTTGACTGCGGCCATGCTGGAGCACCGCCTTTTAGTCGAACAATATCGACCCCAGGACTTATTCTTTGTAAGCCTAGTACTTATTCTATCGGTCGCTTTTGCCGAACCGCTAATTTACGGGGACGTAAACACAGCAGCATCGGTTGTCAAGTGATGGGGGGGGGGATATAAACACAGACACACAAATACACACACACACACACCACACACATATATATATATCTATCTATCTATCTATCTATCTAATATGTATATATAATATATATATATATATATATATATATATATATATATATATATGACGGGCTTCTTTCAGTTTCTGTCTTCCAAATCCACTCACAAGGCTTTGGTCGGCCCAAAGCTATAGCAAAAGACACTTGCCCAATGTGCCACGCTGTGGGACTGAACCTGGAACCATGTGGCAGGTAAGCAAGCTACTTACCATACAGGTTGCAAAACCATTAACGTGATCTTAATTAAAATCTTCCCTCAAAAGCTTCTGTTAGTAATGTTTCAAACACCAGAGTAATAACCGTTTCTGCTATAGGCACAAAGCCTGAAATTTGGAGGGGTAGGGTAGTTGATTATATCGGCTCCTGTACCTGACGGGTACTTCTTTTATATGACCCCAAAAGCATAAATGGCAAAGTCGACTTAGGAGGGATTTGAACTCACAGCGTAAATGCTGCGAGGCATTTAGTGCGGCGTATTAACGATTCTAGCAACTCGTCATCTTAAAAACTAGATTAATAAGGATTTCAAATATTGGCAGAAGGCCAGCAATTTCGTGGTGGGGTAGGGAGTATTATGACGATTTTATAGACCCCACCACTCACCGAAATGATAAAAGGCAACGTCATTCTCAGAAGAGTTTGAATTCAGAAGGTAAAAACGGACCAAATGCCGCTCAGCATTTTGTACGGTTCACCTCCTTAAACCAGAATTATTTTAAAAGCGGTGAGTTGACAGAAACGTTAGCACGCCGGGCGAAATTCTTAGCGGTATTTCGTCTGCCACTACGTTCTGAGTTCAAATTCCGCCGAGGTCGACTTTGCCTTTCATCCTTTCGGGGTCGATTAAATAAGTACCAGTTACGCACTGGGGTCGATATAATCGACTTAATCCCTTTGTCTGTCCTTGTTTGTCCTCTATATGTTTAGCCCCTTGTGGGTAGTAAACAAATAGGTATTTCGTCTGTCTTTAAAGTACCAGTTGTGTACTGAGGTCTATCTAATCGACTGGCCCCCCTCCTCCCAAAATGTCGGGCATTGTGCCGAGAGTAGAAAAGAATACTTTAGCTAAATTCTTCCTTGTTTTCAAACCGACTCTTTTTCAGGGAAGGAAAGAGAGACATTTGTTTGTTATATCGGGCAGGTCAAACGAGAGCACAGAATCTCTCCGCTGGTTTCAGAAGTTTATAAATAAAAGTTAATAAAATACTATAAATTTCCTCCATAAATCAGAGAGACTACTATAAGTACTAAGCAGTGAGTTAATACAGTAAATACAATAAGACAAGCCCGAGGGGGAGAGAGAGAGAGAGAAAGGGAGGGAGAAAGGAGGAAAGATAAAGGGGAAGAGAGAAAGAAAGAAAGAGGAATGTAAAAGAGGGAGCAGGACAATCCATGAGAAATATGGAATTATTACCCGAATACCATAAACTTATAGCACCAACTTATATTCTTCGGCCCTCTCCCACTTCAGGTGGCCTGCTTTAAGACTGGCCTCTACTTAAGGCTGGTTGTATTAGCTCTCTGTAGGGTGCTGCCACTTATAACCCCTGAGAGTTCATCTGAGGACAAGACGAACAATCTCGAGAATTGTCACTTTGTTCATCTGCACCCTTTTCGCTTTTTTTCTTTTTTTCTTTTCATCCTTCCTTCCTTTCTTTCTTTCTTTCTTTCTCGACAGTTCTTTGGTGGATGAAAGTCTGGGAATCCTTTCAGCAAAATTAAGAAATTGTCTTTTTACCATCGTTGCTTTAGATGTGTATGTGTGTGTGTGTGTATGTATGTACATATATTTTTCGGCAATAACTTTTGAGGCAATGAAATAAGCCCGCCTTCCGTTTGTTTTTTTCTTTTAAGTAATACACAAACCGATACAGACGCACAAACACACACTCACGCAATTACTCCTTACACACATGTCACAACATGCTTGTACAGTCACATACACAGAGAAAAGTACACGCACATAGAAGTGAATACGCATGCTTCTACAAACTCAAAACATCCTCGGACCCAAAGCTGTATATACATACAAAATTCTCACACATACATATACTCTTTTACTCTTTTACTCTTTTACTTGTTTCAGTCATTTGACTGCGGCCATGCTGGAGCACCGCCTTTAGTCGAGCAAATCGACCCCAGGACTTATTCTTTGTAAGCCTAGTACATATTCTATCGGTTTCTTTTGCCGAACCGCTAAGTGACGGGGACACACACCAGCATCGGTTGTC
>NW_021834158.1:12500-22500 GCF_006345805.1 Octopus sinensis
TTTTGTTTTAAGATTCCACATCCTCTGTATTTCGATTTCCAGGTCCTTATATTTACTAAGTTTGTCAAATTCCTTGACAGATACATTTTTATCAGTGGGGACGCTTACTTCTATTAGTCTGCAGGTATTTTCTTCCCTGTCTTTAACAATTATGTCTGGTCGATTAGCCTTGATCGTTCTGTCAGTGTTGACTGGAAAATCCCAGAGGATGGTGACATCTTTACCTTCAACAACTGGCTGAGGATGGTGTTCATACCAGTTAGCAGGAGTGTCGGATTTGTAGTGTTTACATATCTTCCAATGTATATACTGTCCTACCCTATCGTGGCGATTTTTGTATTCGTTTGGTGTCAGCACAGGACATCCCGAAACGAGATGGTCTATTGTTTCGTCAAATGTGTCGCAGAATCTGCATTTAGGGTCAGTACCGTTTCGGAGAACGTTAGCCTGGTAATTTCTGGTAAACAAGCTTTGATCTTGTGCTGCCATTATGAAGCCTTCAGTCTCTGCTTTCAATCCAGAACTCTTCAGCCACTGATGGGTTGTTGCTTGGTCTACATCAGCATTTTGGCTTCGGAGAATATATTGTCCATGCAGGGGCTTCTGGCTCCACCGCCTCTCAATTTGATTCTGCCCGTTCTTTTTTGCAGTCTGCTTGATTCGCTTTGCTTGCTTGGTAGCAGTGGTTTCCGGCTCTTCATCTGATTCAAGGTTAATGTCTAGTTCCCTTTCGAACTTATAAGCTTCCTTGACAATAGAATGCAGCTTTTTGCTGCTTTCGTGTTCGCACACAAGTCGCAGCATCCAGTCCTTTGTACTAGATAGGTACCTGTTCATTCCTACAGTAGAGGTCTTATAGCACAGCTCTAATTGCATCATTCCTCTCCCCCCGCTGCTTCTAGGTAGGTACAAGCGGTCTACATCTGCCTTAGGGTGGTGCATGCTCCTGGATGTCAGTAACTTTCTTGTCTTCCTGTCCAAGCGTTGGAGTTCCGTAAGGTTCCAGTTAATGATGTTAAAACTGTACTGGACTACTGGAAGTGCCAGGGTGTTAATGGCCTCAATGCAATTTTTGGAGTTGAGTTCAGTCTTCAGTACAAGCCTTATTCTCCTATAGTATTCCTTTCTTATTTTTTCCTTCATAGTAGCATGATGTATACCATCTCCTTCGTTGATTCCTAGGTATTTGTAACTTTCTTGTGGGTCAAGTTCCTTGATGGTAGTGTCAATATCTAATTTAACAGAAGCTGTTTGCCTGAGCTTGCCTCTTACAAAAGTTGCTTTAGCACACTTATCAAGGCCAAAATCCATTCCGATATCATTGCTAAACTCTTTAACAGTTGTTAGCAGCCCTTCTAGCTCTTGGTCATTCCTGGCAAACAGCTTTAGGTCGTCCATATAGAAAAGGTGGTTTATTAACTTACTAAAAACTTTGTACCCATATCTGGTACTATCCAATTCGTTTGAGAGTGGGATCAGTGCCATGCAAAAAAGTAATGGAGAGAGGGAGTCACCTTGAAAGATGCCTCGTTTGATGTTGATGCTGTTGGACTGGCTCATCCCATTACTATGGCTTAGAAAGAGACGTGTGTTCCACATGGTCATGCTATTCTCTAAGAATTTTGAGACGACAGGAGAGATCTTGTATATCTCAAGGGCCTTGAGTATCCATTTATGTGGGACACTGTCATACGCTTTCCTGTAGTCTATCCATGCCATACTCAGGTTTTTGTTTTTGCTCCGGCAATTCTCTACAATCATTCTGTTTATGAGCAATTGGTCTTTGCACCCATAAGAGTTTCTTTTACAACCTTTTTGAGCTTGTGGAAGGATAGAATTTTGTTCAAGGAAAGCGTACATTCTCTCCGTTATTATGGATGTGAGGATTTTGTAGGTGGTGTTGAGACATGTTATTGGCCGGTAATTCTTTGGGTTTTTTGTGTCTTCGGTTTTAGGTAATAGGTAGGTGGTTCCTTCAGTCAGCCAAGCAGGTATTTGCTCTGGGTTCTGAATGACATCAGACAGAGATGCAGCGAGATGTTCGTGTACCTCTGTCAAACAATTCAGCCAGAAGTTAGGGATCCGATCCAGTCCTGGGGTTTTCCATTTATGAGCCTTCCTAAGGACACACCTTAGCTCCTCTATTCCTATTGCTTCCCATTTCTGTTCTTCAAGTTCATCCAGTCTCTCTTTCTCACGTTCTATCCAGTCAGCCTCAGCATTAAACTCTTTTTCGTTGCTCCATACCTTCTTCCAGAACTCCTCCACTTCCTCAATCTTAGGTGGATCTTCTATGTGTATTTTATTTTTGCCAATTTCCCTATAAAATTTCTTTGCATCTGTCTTAAAAAATTTATTTTGTCGATAAAATTTGTTTCTTTTGTCATACCTTCTAAGCCGTTGAGCTTTCAACTGTATCCGTTGTTTCAACAGTTCCTTAGTTGCAGGGAGGTTTATGAGATCTTTGATTTTATATTTTTGCTTGATTTTTCTAGCTTTTCTCGGCTTAATATTCACTCCTCTAGCAAGCTCATCGAGAACTGAAACATCCGCCCGCAGAGATTCAATCTCTTTTTGTATCGCTACTTTCCACTTAGGAGGTTCATTGACATGCCTGGCCTTTTTCTTTGTCATCTTAATACCTAGTTGGGTAGTTACTACTTTAGCAGTGGAATAAATGAGATTATTTAAGGTTGTCAAATCATTCCCCTTATTTCTTAAGATCTGTCCTAGGGCAACGTTATATGTCATGATTGTGTTGTTATTTCTTGTGCCATTTGAAAACTTTGGTAGTGGTTCTCTATTAACCATGTCAGTGAGCTCAATCTTGCCGAGTTCTCTCATAATGTCCACTTTTGCTTCCATAATCTTTTCTCTATTATTCACCTCAAATTCTATGTCATATCTATTTTGGTTTTCTTGAGGAAGGTCTACGTTCTCCTCTTTTTTCAAATCTCTCGTCTTCGCTATTCTTTGTTTAACTTCCCCATTGGGAAGTTGATTTGCCGCTTGTACACTGGCTTCTGTGCTACTGTTACCTATTTCGTCTACATTGTTGCTGTTTTCTTTTGGTCTACCATGAGCTATTAGTGTCCTAATTTTGTCAATTTCAGCGTCAGTTAGTCTTTTTTTTTTAATTATATCTCTGCGTACATTACTTAATTTATTTGCGTCTATATATCTACGTACGTCATTGCCTACTGAATTTCTCCATGAGATGTATGTTTGTACACTGAGGTTATTGTTTGGGTTTAGTTGGGCTGTATAAAAAGCTTTCAACACATCTCTATAGTCCTCTCTGGTCCATTTTATACGTTTTGCTTTAGGTGGTGTTTTTGGTGGTGTCACTACAAGTCCAGAGTTAGAAGTATTCTGGTTCTGGTCACCTGGTAGATCGTCTTTTTGAGAGTTTGTTCCAGCAGCAAACTTTTCGACCCCAGTCTGGTTCCCTACTGGGTAACGCGGTCCTTGTTGTCCCGGGCGATGACCGATCCGGCATGATTTTTGGCTTGTTTTCATTAAATGATTGACGGCGACATCAGAGGGGTCCATTTTTTCAGAGTCAACTTTTGACAAGACGCCGCTTCTTTGACGGTGACAGGGTCATTTTTTGACAAAACACCGCTTCTGAATTCTCCGAATTAATATATTGTTCATATCGAACTCGCATAAGACTTACAGATCGAAATTCGCCTCTATTTCTTTTGGTAGTCATGTTTCCGGGCATAACTGTGTAGTGACTTTCTAAATTCAGTGACCAATTTTCTCTTTTTTGCGTTTGTTCGTGAAAAATCGCTTTGTTTTTGTTTTGTTTTCGTCCGCGTAACGTGGTTTTTCTTTCTGTGTGTACGTGTGAGCGCGTGTATGCATTATTTATGCTTTATAATTAAAATGTGTACATGTATGCACAAACAGTTGCATGTACACTTTATAATTAAAATGTGTACGTGTATGCATAAACAGTTGCATGTATACTTATTTAATTAATTAATTAATTAATCAATTTATGTACTTACTGTCTTTCAAGAGCTCTGATGTTCGCTTCTATTTCTTATGCATGTCACATGGAAATATTATGCATAAAAGAAAGAAAACCATACTATATATGGCAATAATAGTTCGGACTTTTTAGTTACTTTGCCTTAAAAGAACATTTGGAAAAGATATTTTGTGGAACCTTTCTTCCATTGTAACGATGTTGTTGGATTAAATTCGTTTTTTGGAGAGAGGCTCCCAGGGAACATTATTATTATTATTATTATTATTATTATTATTATTATTATTATTATTATTATTATTATTATTATTATTTCTCCCCTTTACAACTGGTTTGTAGATATCCGATTTAATTTTTCCCGATTACCTCATTTGTTTTTCCTTATTGAATAATTTTAATTAGGAAACCCTAATCTGGAAATCTAAGTTTTAAAACTTTGATAAAACTTCAATAAAACTCCGAATCGATAGATGAATCTTCTATTCAGAAAATCCCAAGCTTATAATCTCAACCTTATCCCAGCCATATAATCTCAGCCTATAACCCCAACCTTAAAACCCCATTCTTGTAATCTCAATCTTGTAATCCCAATTTTGTAATCTCAATCTTATAATCCCAAACCTATAATCCAAACCTTAAAATCTCAACCTTATAATCCTAACCTTATAATCCCACCTTAAACTCTAATCTTATAACTCCAACCTTATAATCCTTTATTAAAATTCTAATCTTATAACCCCAGTACTATAACCCTAACCTTAAATCCTCACCCTGTAACCCCATCCTTAATATTCTACCCCTAAAAAACCTATGGCAAACTCTCAATTTTAAATTCCCAATGTTACAATTCCAATCATAGCTGGCTGTGTACGGATTTGACCTTGTTTGTACATGTACAGGGATACTTCGCAATACGAGTTTAATTCGTTCCATGACCGAGCTCGTACTATAATTTACTCGTTTTACAAATCATTGAAATTAATTAAAATATAATTAATCCGTTCCAGCCCCCCCCCCCCAAATCACTCAAAAATAATTTTTAATGGGTTTTAAAACAGAAAAGGTGTAGTTACAAGTAAAATGACAATTATAAAGAAAAGCGAATGCAAAAGAAATATGTAAACTGGTTTTATTAACAGAATTACCTGAAAGATGGGACGCTTTGTGTGCTCGTGCTGCGGATTTTCGCTCGTACTTAGAGACAAAAATTCAGACGAGTCTCGGCTCGTACAGCAAATTACTCGTACAACGAGGCACTCGTACGGCGAGGTTCTACTGTATTAGAATAACAAAGAAGACACAGAAATCTCCTTTGTCTCTATTGCGATTAACATGACATGGCATTTAGATCTTCACATCATTATCTTTTTTTTTTTCCCCTAAACAGTCTTCAATAGAAACATTTCTATAATCAAGTTGCAGACAACATCACCAACAAGAATACTTCGGAAACGTAAATCTAATTTCTCTTCCATTCTTCGTCTCATTTCACTTCATTTAGTGTTATATCTTTAACACTGCTTCAACACCTTCAGCTTATAATGTTTGACTTTATAATAAAGTAACTTCAGCGTGAACAATCATCGAACGTCGAGCTTTATAGAAGACAGAAAAAGAAGAAAAGAAAAAAAAAATACACACACAGATGTACACAAAGGAAGTTATTCTGACACACTTGGCTACGAGAAATGTATTTGAGATTCTCTATAAATTTACCATATATTATCTTCGCATCTCTTTGGCATTTTGCTTGATATTATTAAATATTCTTTTTAGTGACTTTCACAGAAAAAAAAAAACGAAAGCAACTCACTAACAGAGAAGAATAATTTGTTTAAAAGAGAATTTAAAAACTACAGATATTAACCCATTTTCCAGCAAAAAGAAAAAGAAAAAGAAAGAAAAAAAGCTACCGTTTCAACCTCAGGTATGCAACTCGTTTCTGGCATAGTATAGCATCTTGGAGAATTTGATGAGTCTGTCGTTAAAAATCTGCGATATCTTTTACTTAGAAATAGATTAAAATCAATTAGTACGGGGAGTTGATGTCGCTTTCAGCTACAACAATGCTATGTCTATCAAGATATGACAAACTGTGATACAACGCAAACACAAGAACATTACACTGTTAGAATTGCCGTGTTACAAATTATACATAATTCTTGATGTTGGTTCAGTTAATTGCTGAAATTGTAATAGTATTAATCTTTTGTTTGTATTATTTCTTCCTTCATTAACTCATTGCATAATTATTTCTTGCTAGTTTTTTCAATGCTTCCTGCGTTTTATATATTAACATCAGTTCTACTAATGTTTTTTTAAAAGAACATCGTGTGTCTCGGTTATTCTCCTAATGTAGCTTTCCTACGCCAACCCGTGTACAATCTTATGCACTTGGTGATTCCTTAATCACTAATTCGGTTCGTACGTTGAAGTCTTTGCTGTGCTAATGACGCCATAAGAAGATGGAAACGACCCTGTCGTTATTAACTATACTTATCGGAATATTTAAAATAATCATCACTTATTGACTTATGTTTGATCATCAGCACATTGATATTTTACTCTTTACTCTTTTACTCTTTTCTTTCAGTCATTTGGCTGCGGCCATGCTGGAGCAACTTATAGTCGAGCAAATCGATCCCAGAGCTTATTCTTTGTAAGTTTGTACTTATTCTATCGGTCTCATTTGCCGAGCCGCCAGGTTACGGGGACGCAAACAGACACACACACACAAATACACACACACACACACACACACACACACACACACACACACACACATATGTATACACGACGGGCTTCTTCCAGTTTCCGTCTCCCAAATCCACTCACAAGGCTTTAGTCGGCCCGAGACTATAGTAGAAGACACTTGCCCAAGGTGCCACGCAGTGGGACTGAACCCGGGACCATGTGGCTGGTAAGCAAGCTACTTACCACACAGCTACTTCTGCGCCTGTATCTCTTATTTTCACATTGATAGTCTTTTTTATTTTCGATACACTGCATATATTGTGTTAATGGTGACTGTATGGCAAAGATTGGAAGGGGCAAAGGCGACATGAAATTATGGGCGACAAACTAAAGAAATAAAAATATCCATTCAAAATAATATTGATTATTGAGCTCCTCACCAAACGAGGCAAAATTATTATTTCACAGAGGTGACCTTCAATATTATAATTTCCTTTCCTGTTTTTCTTTTTTTCTTTTCTTCATCTTTCCTGCTGGTTTCTATTATTATTCTGACCTCGAGGCTGAGTCCTCGTCAGATATTTACGTCATTGACGTAAGAAAAGTTGAAAAGTTGAAAAGTTCTTGGTTGGTCTTAATTGTGTTTCGTTACATCATAGGAGACCCCCTTCGGTCATGAAGGACCATGGGATTGCACCTAGAAAGTTACCCTCCGAGGCACAAGTCCGGGCAAGGTTGCTTGCGGAAGGCCAGCAGCCGACCATGCATACCAGCATCCCCTTTCCACACCACTGATGTTATTCAAGGGATAAGACAAAGGGGCCGATACAGCTTGGCACCAGTGATGTCGCAACTCATTTCTACAGTTGAGTGAACTGAAGCAACGTGAAATAAAGTGTCTTGCTCAAGAACACAACACACAACCCGGTCCAGGAATCGAACTCACAACTTCACGATCGTAAGCTCGACGCTCTAACCACTGGGCCATGCGTTACATCATAAAACTTGCAATGAACACCCATTTCTTCCTTCACTATCAGATAATAACCTCCGCTCCCCCCGTTACCATTTCTGGAATTCTTTTGCTGTCCAAGTTTTTTTTTCTTTTTCTTTTCACCAGATTTCAGAAAATTCAACCATCGCTGACCCATTCCAAACTCTCTGGACTTAGGAATTGTGACTACTTTTGTTTTTGCTGTAAATATTGTCACTGCTGCTGCTGCTGCTGTTGTTGTTGTTTAGCCACGAGTCAACCCTGATCAGGCAGTCCTATAATTTAATGGATTCCAAACAGAATTGTACCATTTTTATCAAATGTTGTGGAATTCTTTCAATATCTTCTGCAATTAGTTTTCTTCTTTTAAAAGATGGTCGTTGCCCCTTTTCATCGTTGCTCGACGATATTGAAGGGACAGTAACTTAACCACATCTGCTGCGCCTGGGCTGTTTCCGGAAGCAAGTGTTTAACCCCTGGTACACTCACCACCTCTCCACTCATGGACGCCACGAAAGAAACACAAGTCAGTAAGTTTGGAGTATCCATGGAACAGCTTAAGATGCGAGACACTGGTTGAGTATAACCGTACATATTTTCTCTCTGGATATTTTGTACAGATTTACTCTATTAGCCTTTTTAAAAGTTCAAGAAATTAACCCCACAAGGCAGCAAGGATTTTATTATATTGTGCCTGGTTCGTGCCGAGCCAATTCCATTCTCACATCCTTCAAATTTGTATTCGTTTGGTGCAACAAATGCCACAAACCCAATAGCTATCAGTACGTAGGATTTGCATGGAGTTATCTTCTCTTAGATGAGCAGCTAAAGAGCTGAAGGGCCACATCTACCCTGGGCCTGTTGGGGTGTCTAAGAATGACCTTCATATAGAGGAAATTGTGTGACGTGCTAATTAACAGGTAGATGTAGTTTAACAGGTGTTACTATTCCGGGTCAGAATATCCCGGGAAACAATAGCGACTACGAGGTAATTCCGCATTCTTCAAAACCCTGCAACCTCCGAACCATCGAACCCTACTCTCTTTCTCTCTTTTACTTGTTTCAGATCGACCCCGGGACTTATTCTTTGTAAGCCCAGTACTTATTCTATCAGTCTCTTTTGCCGAACCGCTAAGTGACGGGGACATAAACACACCAGCATCGGTTGTCAAGCAATGCTAGGGGGACAAACACAGACACACAAACATATACACACACTTAATATATAAATATACATATATACGACAGGCTTCTTTCAGTTTCCGTCTACCAAATCCACTCACAAGGCATTGGTCGGTCCGGGTCTATAGCATAAGACACTTGTCCAAGGTGCCACGCAGTGGGACTGAACCCTGAACCATGTGGCTGGTTAGCAAGCTACTTACAACACAGCCACTCCTGCGCCTACTGGTGGTTATAATCGAAAGTCTTACTCATGACTAAAGACAGCAGCGTGATTAAAGAGACATTTGGTTGTTATGTCTAGCGCGTCAAGGGACCACATAGAGGTTCCTCGACCGGGTTGGATGCATTGCTTTCTCCATTTCTAAATAACTAAAACGAATTCTAGAACGAATTACCGTCAGCGCCGTTGCCATCTGCAACAACACCTCCAACACAATGACCTGTACCGCCAACACCACGCTACTACGGCCAATACCGCTAGCACTGCCATCACAAGGACTACCACCACCACTACCACCGCCACCAACAACAACAACAACACCACAGTACCACTACCACTACCACCACTATCATCATCATCATCAACGCTACCACCACCGCCGCCGCCATCATCACCGTCACCATCATTATCATGACCCATCCTCCTCCTCCTCCTCCTCCTCCTCCTCCTACTACTACTACTACTACTACTACTACTACTACTACTACGGAACTAATTTAATTTGAACTCAACAAGCTTCTGTAGATAACAAATGATGTGTACAGGCATTGCTCTATGTGTGTGTGTGTGTGTGCGTATGTGAATGTGCATGTGTGCGTGTGTGTGTGTGTGTGTGTGTGTGTGTGTAAGCCCGTTGTTGTTACCTCTTCAGCTGCTGCTTCTGTTCCTCTCCAACCGTCGCTTCGGCTGCTCCGATGCGTCCGTCTTCTGCGTCCTCCACGCCACGACAGACATGTTGGCACCACGACGCCACTAAAAGACTCCCATTTACAACAATTCCTTCATTCATCGACACACTGACAGACTTTCGAAAGCCGAAAGAAAACATCATTGGCTTAGATAGACGTAGACATAAACATGTGTGTGTGTGTGTGTGCTATATGTAAGTACATTATGCGACAATGTATAT
>NW_021834158.1:25000-35000 GCF_006345805.1 Octopus sinensis
TCCAGAAGTGAATAAAAATGCTCACACTTGAGGGACTGGCCCCTTAGATACTAACATGGGCCGCCATATATGGCGCAGGCGCCCACGTGCCATCGGACAAGCTGACAACCTGGCCAGTCCGCCACTGCATACATACATACATAAAAAAAAGAAATAAGTGGAAATTTCACCGGTGAGTGTGTTAAATAATAAGGCACTTAAAGAGAATGACTCTCCCCAGACACAACAGAATATGCTTCAACACACGAACTCATATAAAGAATCTTGCAAACCAAAAACCAAAACGAAATATATATATATATACGTATATATATTTGTGTGTGTGTGTGTGTGTGTGTGTGTGTGTGTGTGTGTGTGTGTGTGAGTGTGTGTGTACACATATCTATATGATCTCTCGCTGCCCCCATCAGTATATATATATATAATATATATATATATATATATATATATATATATGTCTATCCGAAATAGTCATGACAACTGGTACTTGACCGATGAAAGAAAGCCAACAATGTCCCGTCTTTTTTTTTCCAGTCCTTCTAATTGTTGTTTCTCTTGTCCGCCTTTGTATCGTCTATCCGTCCGAAAGTTTTAATACCCTCTATTGTGTTTTTGTTCCATTTACATATATATATATATATATATATATATATATATATATATATATATATATATATATATATATATATATATTCCTTTTCGTTTATTCCTTTATTTGTTTGAGTCACTTGAATGTGGCCATGCTGGAGCACCGCCCTTAGTCAACAAATCAACCCACTCCTGTTACCATGCTGCTAAATTCTTCCTACAAAATTAAGAGACTCAAAGTCCACTCACACCTACACATAGAAACAGCGGACACCACACATACTACACATACTACACATACACATACATATGTACACGCACACCCACGCGCACACATGCACAGGAATGCACACATAACTAACACACAACTCCACAGATATGCACATACACACACACACACGCAAACATACAGGCACACACGTACACACAACTACACGCACATTCACACACACACGTACACACAACTACACGCACATTCACACACACAAACAGGCACGTGCATACACGCACAAGAACACACATATAACTCCACACACATATACACACGCACACACATACACACACGCGCGCGCACACACGCATACATACACACACGCGCGCGCACACACGCATACATACACACGCACCACACACACAACCCCACGTACATAAACATATACACACGCACATACACACACACACAGGCACACACACACGCATATATACACGCACACACATACACATGCACATGAACGCACAGATACCTCACACACACACAGCGCACATTCATACATACACGCACACAATTATTCATACATAGGCATACACACACGCACATACATGCACACATACAAACACGCACACACACACACACAGGAACGCACATATAAATCCGCACACACAACCCCACACACAACTCCACGCGCACACACAGATATAAACACACGCTCATACATACCCATACACACACACACACTCACACACAATCACACACATGCTATTACACACACACAAAAACTTGCGCGCACGCCCATTCCCACACATACACACACTTACCTCCCCCTCTTACACTCTCCTGTCTTGGAAAGAACCTTTTCTTCACCCATTCCCTTCCAGTCATTTCAAAATATAATTACATGTAAATGAATGGTGATTTTTTCCACTCCATCTTTCTTCTCTCTTGGACTTTCCTCTGTCTCCTGTTTCTGAAGAAGAGCGTTTGCTCGAAACGTCAAACCACCTTTCTTTCCTTCCCTGAGCGTCTGCTAATACTTTACATGTACCACGTCCTCGCCTAGTTGGGTTTTTTGTGTTTGTTCATCGATTTTTTGGGAGGTGGGATTTACTATATATATGTGTGTGTATATATATATGTGTGGAGGCGCAATGGCCCAGTGGTTAGGACAGCGGACTCGCGATCGTAGGATCACGGTTTCGATTCCCAGACCGGGCGTTGTGAGTGTTTATTGAGCGAAAACACCTAAAGCTCCACAACTTTCTCTCGCTCTTTCTTCTCTTGGCCTGCTCGCTTAGCCAGCGGAGTGGCGTCATTTGAAGGCTAAAAAAACAATGCGAAACGCATTGTGACCAGCGATGTGTAGCAACATCTGATAGCCTGGTCGGTCACGGTGATCACGGTGATATATATATATATATATATGTAGGTATGTATGTATGTATATATATGTGTACATACGTTTTTACCACTTTAATAATTAGATGTCACCGTTGCGCTGACTGTTGGGCTGGTAGCTGTGGACAGTCTTTTCTTTAATTTAATTTTTTATTTCGTTTGGTGGTGTTATCCTAGATTCACCGTCTTTGTCGGTGATCAATTCGAAATAGGTTTGTATTTCTTCTATTTTAACTTAATGAGTTCGCGCCCGCCGACGGCTGGAGAGAAATTCAGTTTTGGACTTTCTTCTATCGAAGGCATTATAACAAAAATGCTTCCGTATAAACGGTGAAAATATTGTCAATTTCCCCAAACAAGGACACAATTCAATTTTTAAACAATAACCAAAGATTCTTCTCCCAAAGGGTGAGGGTTACAGATTACAATTATTTAACAAATGCAACACAACAACATTTCTCTTACGAGGAACCAACAAACGTGATAACAATAGTGAAACAGTAATAATAATAACAACAAACCTTACGGTGAATCAAAAAGCAGTACGCAGTTGAAGCTAAAGTCCTTTATGTATAAGAAATAAAACAACAGCAGTACTCAGTAGAAGCGGCTGTTCGAGAAAACAGACATTACATACAGCCAAACTTCATATAGATACTTAATGCTAGCTAATTAGCAGATAATCTAATGTAAAAGCCGTGGTAAACGGTATGTGCACAGCTCCATTTGGGCTATTCCATTTCTGCACACTAATTTTATATTTAATTTATTCCCATTCATGTGAAAGCACTTATTCAAGTTCAAGTCATTGATGCAATTTTATACCAATTGCTATATTTACTTTTGTTATGTTACGATTATATTATACTTTAGTTTGATTTTAATTATTACTTACTACATATAATTCAATTGTTATTATTATCTCTAATTTTTATTGTTAAAGTGAAAGTATCTGACATAAAATAGAGAAATGTTTTTGTTTCACTTTTAACACGTAATACTGAAATAGTGGAGAAGATATGATATTGCTATGGGCTCGCCCTAGGCAAGAAGTTGAAGATTTTTTTGCCCATGAAACTACATGAACCCTAAGTAAGGCATGTGTAAAATTTGAATGAAATTGGTTGTGTAGTTCTCAAGTTTTAGGGAAACACACAGACAGACAGACACACATTCTCAGTTTTATATATATATAAAGATATATGTATATATGTATGTAGGTATATATATATATATAAATCCTTAAATCGTTAAAAATGTTTCAACCCGAAAGCTGCGGCCATGCTGGGGCACCACCGTTGAATGAGCTACACTAGTATGTGAAACTACCTCTGATACGTAGCACTTGGTCAGCAAGGGATTTCGACGCCGCTACCCGCATCTGTGTTTCCTGTCGAGAGGTAGGTTCATGTGGAACCCCTGACAAGAAGAGGTCCAGTTTAGTTTTAAAGAAACCCACATCCACACCATGCAGGTTTCTCAGACATGTAGGAAGGATTTTGAAGAGCTGTTGTCGCCTGAAACCCAAGCTGCTGCAGTATCTGGTCCTGTATTTTGATGGTGATGTTGGGATCTTTGGCACCATGCAGTGGCACTCCGTTCTGCGGCTGGGGTAACTTTCAATGCCAAAATTCGGGACAATACAGTAGCTGCACGACATCGTGAAGTATATTTGCCACTTAAATGTCTCTAAACTTTAAGGGTGGATGCTACTGTGATTGTCACACGCTGATGACGGGTCGGTCAATACCCAGAAACTCAAGTCCGTGTGTATCATACAGGTTGAAGATGGGAAGGATGGCTTCCCTTTGCAAATACTGATAGGGCACAGAAAGAGTGTCAATAGCCAGCTGGAGGTGGTTTCCTCCTGGGGCTACAAGCTACAGTAGCATTCACCCTTAAGGGTTAGCCACATTTAAGTGGCAAATATATTTCACGATATACACACACACACACACACACACACACCACACACACACACACTCACACACACACACACACTCACACACACACACACACATATATTTATATATATATATATATGTGTGTGTGTGTGTGTGTGTGTATGTATGTATATGTGACAGCTGTCTACTGGTGACCGGAAAAGACCATCACCGACCATTAAGAAGATGTATGTGCTTAGGTATATACACATATAAGTACATACACACACACACACACTCACGAGTGACATAATGTATTAGCGTGCGCATGTATGTTTGTAGTTGTGTGGTATTTATGTTTTTATATGCACGGGTATAGCATTGAGGGATTATCGATGAATCGATGCGTTCACAAAACATACTACAATGTGTAGACATTGTATATGGCCTTAGCTATTCGATAAATAGAGTTTGATAAAATAAAATGCTGTTTGGCCTAATCCCACCAGCAAACTGTGTAGTTACAGCTTCTCGTCAATGTATACGGCAACAGTAACAGCATTATCAACGCCATCACCTTCACCACATTATCATCACAAGCCAATGTCAGAAAGCCTGTGCAGTCGCTTGATTGCTAGAAATGGTAGCCAAATCCCTTTGAAATCACCATCTTTTAGAAAATAAATGTATTATATATTCCTGTAGCTCGGGGCTGCGTTATAAAAACGGTGACTGTTTCTGCGGTTGTTGACTCTTAATCACGAATGGGAACGAGGAATATTCTTTCATTCACTCATTCTTTCATTCGATCATTCATTCAATCCATCATTTCTAATTGTTTAACAGAGATGTCTTTTAACCCCAGGACGTTATTGCTCGAGGATATTTAATAATTAAAGGCAGCCCAGCCGTGACCATACCGTGTCATGTATATTCCTATTTACACTGGTGTTAACTGCAATAATTGTTTCTCGTATAGACAGAAATTCTGGGAAAGTGGTCAGTCGATGCCATAGACCTCTCCCACCACCACTCCCACCACCACCACCACCACCGTCACCACCGTCACCATCTTTTCTGTCACTCAATTTTATCGACACTAATTGATGAACAGCTTAGTTGGCCACTATAGGTTTTGAATAGTCAAAGCGTAAAGAGCGTTAATAAACACTGCAAACATCTTTCTCCATATTCTAACCCTTCTATCAATTCAGTGCCGCATTAGTAATTCATTTAATGTGCTAATTAAATCTTTTTTACACTTGTTTAAGCTGGGTCACCTCTGTGAAGTGGTGACGGTCATTGCGAGTCCGTCATCTCTTTACATACCGTGATTTTTTGCTTTATTTATGCTTGTATACTTACAAAAGCAAGGTATAGTTTGTATGAGATTTTACTACTCTTTCTAACAGATCGAGCGACAGTGTAGAGATTGCCTGACCTCCACCTGCATTTACGAAATTTATTGAAGTCGTTTCGCTTTTACCTTGTTTGTTCTGTCTATAATCTTCCCCAAAATTCCAGCCTCTGTCCGCTATCACTCACAGTGGTCGAACATCATTATTATATAGATACATCAATGTAATAGAAGAAGAAAAAATATAGACAACGTAGTTTTCACGAAGGAAATTCTAAACCTTTAATAGAATACTGCAGAGGTCATAGTGTGACACTGGTTTATACTTAGGTATATTTTGTTCGTCTTTTATAGTCGGTATCTCTCTTTCTCTGACACTTCTTTAGGCGAGATTACATTCGTCTCTGATCAGTGTTAACTCAATCACGGCAGTCTTTTGAAGAACTGACGGGATTATGAAATTTATTGATTTTAATTTCATTATAGCACATTTTCGAACGAACTATAAATGTTCTAAGCTCGATCCATCCTATATTATATTTTGATACAGATTTTTGCAACATTCTTTTGTGTTTAAATCTTTTGTGTGTAATAAACTTTTGTAAGATGTGGATAATGTGGGCAATAATCTATTGTGTTTGAAAGTATATTGCTTTGCCAGTAAAATTATTTTAGTAGTTTTTCTGTGTGATGTTGCTAGTTCGGTATACTTTTAAGCACGCCTATTAACTGACAACGACATTTAGTGATAACAGCGTTGTTTCGCCTTTTGATTAGATTTAAAAATATACGAAACGTCGAAACTACTGTCTCTACACTTGTGGGAATTTATGATAGAAGTATTAAAAAATATTATGTTAAGCTATGAATATGGTAACATTTTTCAACTCTCTTAACGTGTTTATATCAACACTTTCAAAGTAATGTGTGTACAACAAGGTGAAAATAGAGAATACAAAGAAACGGCTGCTGGTCTACCTCGGCAACAAGTGATTCAGAAAAGTTCATAAAAGATCAGTGAATTGATCTGCTGTAAGGAAAGTTCTAACATTTCGGACAATCGTCTTTTTTCATAGAAAGAGAAAGATGGGGTGGGGGTCAGGGAGAAAAGTGGGGAGAAGAAAAGCAGTGAGAAAAGTTACAACATTTCGGACAATCGCCTTTCATTTTCAGTGAGAGAGGGGGGGGGAGAAAGAGAGAATATCTTGAACGATTTCACGCAAGAAGACTTCAGATTTTTACAAAACTGACCAAATTTCTCACAAACCTAATCCGCCAGCGCAACTATTGTTATTTTTATATAAAAGCTCTAAATCAATTGATCTATCCATTCTTACTTAAACTAAGCATCTACGAAGCAAGCATCCTGCACTTGTACCCCGCCTCTCACTCTCTCATTCTCTCACTCTCTATACTTTATATATAATATACTGACAGACATGCTGACCTTCAGGAACATTGTGCGCTCTTGATCTAACTTATATTTTGCCTTTGCGGCTCTGTTGGTAGCTAATGAGCCCTGCTCTTGACAAGCATACACGACTGCAAACATTGCAGACCAAGCTTTCCCCAGCAGTGTGCTTTCGAGCAGAACGCTTAAGTTCTTCAAGCAGAATACGTGCTCTCTCAAAGGTATCGATCTCCTCCTTAACCTGTTTCAACCATCTGTGGCGATGACAGGCATTGCTCTCCCAATCAGTTTCCTGCATAAAAACAGGCCTTTAATGAGGACTTGCCGCAGTCAGTCTCAGCCTTGGTTTCTACGGGGTCTCTCTTTCCACTCATAAGTTCCCCATTTGCCATCTGTTTTGGAATCTTGCTATCCTTCATTCTAATACGTTGTCCAGTCCAACGTAACTGGTGTCTGTGCACCATCGCCTCAATACTCAAGATATTAGCTGTCCTCAGGACCTGTGTGTCTGAAGTTTTTAAGGTTCACCCAACATTTAGAATGTGCCTCAGACATCTCTGATGAAAGCATTCAAGGACTCTTTCGTGGCGTTTGTAAAGGGTCCATGTCTCCCATGAGTAAAGGAGCGATGTCAGTACACATGCACGGTACACAGAAATTTTTGTTTGCTTTGTGATGCCATACTGGGACCAGACACGAGACTGAAGAGACCGGAAGGAATTTGTTGCTCTCTGCAGCCTGAAAGATATTTCCTCATCCAGGGAGCAAAAACGGCTGAGTGTGCTGCCCAGGTAGACAAACTTGTCTACTACTTTCAGAATTATTCCTTCAACAAGGATAGCTGGTTCCACATATAGATCTCCTGGTGCAGGCTGGAACATTACAGCAGTGTTGTCCAGGCTAATGCCGAATTCAAATGTCTTGCAAGAAGCAGAAATACGATTCAGAAGTATTTGCATGTCATCCACTGTATGAGTGACTAAGTCACAGTCATCTGCATAAAGGAGGTCACGAATAAGAGACTGGAAAACTTTCTGAATTGGCAGCAAATCGGCGCAGATTAAAGAGGTGGCCAGAAGATCGATACCTGACATATATTCCCAGAGAGCTAACCTTAGCAAAAACATGATTAAAAGCAGCAACAAAGAGAGTTGGGGCAAGGATGTCACCCTGCTTGACACCATTCTCTACAGGAATGGGTCCTGCCATGCCACCACCAACACTGACCCATGCCTCCATCTCATCGTGAAATGATTTAATTATAGATTCAAAGTGATTCAGGCATCCAAGTTTGTCGCCGTATTCACAGTATCAAAGGCCTTGGTTAAATCAATGAATACCTGAACAAGATCCATATTCACCTCATCGCACTCCTGCATCTGTGTTGCTGTGAAACACATATCCATTGTCCTTCTACCATATCGGAAGCCACAATGAGATTCAGATAGGACATCATTTACGAGACATCCATTCAGGCAGGTAAGAAGAATATTTGCCAGAACTTTGCCAGTAGCTGATAGTAATAACTCTGTAGTTACCATACATTGTTCTGGCTCCTTTTTCTTTATAGAGAGAAGAATAATTGCATCCTTCCAGCCCTTAGGCATTGCACCATCCCTCCAGACTGCCCTAATAAGTTCATGAAGGGACTGTATGATGCAATCACCACCAAATCGCAAGGCCTCAGCACAAATTCCATCCCTTACAGGTGCCCTACCAAGATTCAATTTACTTATTGCTGTCATTACCTCATCTATTGAGGGCGTGGAAATTTAAGGAGCCAATTGTAGGCTTTGTTGCATAATATCAATCACTGTTTCATCCACAATTGACTCATGGTTTAGGAGTTCAGAGACATGTTCGATCTAGCGACCTGTGATTTCTGTTGATTTAGTAATTAGAGTGGAAGGCTCCTTGGAAAGCAAAGGAGCTGATATGGAGCTCTTAGGCCGATAAACTTGCTTCATAAGATGGTAAAGCTTCTACCTGTCGTTTGCATCAGCAGCAGCCTGAGCGTCACGAGCAAGATCCTCCCACCAAGTGTTCTGCATCTTCCTGTGAGATCGTTGCTATAGTGATCTTAAACTGCTATAGTGGGCAAGTGCTAGATTTCGCTGCACAGCAGGAAGTCTTCTGTACAGCAATACATTGTGGGCATGGCGCTTTATAACCAATAGTCACTGAACTTCACCATGATTTTCATCAAACAAGTCCAGCAAGTGCCAAACTTTAGCCCTTGAATACATCCATGTTTTTGTGCGATCACCCTTGTGCATAAAATTAGCACTTGTGATGTAAAGTCCATGTTTATCGCAAATCCCCAGCAGCATGAGGCCATTGCTATTCATTTTCCCTACTCCAAAACTTCTTAGAGAGTTCCAGGTTTTCCAGTCTGTTCCAACCCTGTGTGTGTGTGTGTGTGTGTAAATATATATATATATATATAATATATATAATATATATATATATATATATATATATATGTATGTATGTATGTATATATGTATATATATGTATATATGTATATATATATAATATATGTATATATATGATATATATATGTATATATATATATATATATATATAAAAACAATATGCATAATATATATAATCTCAAGCGTGTATACATATATACTTGTATGAGTACGAGGTGACACAGTGAAGTTGTTTGTAAGCTGCGAACCACTAGAGATAATGGTAGTGTGTATAAGGTATTTATAACAAGCACTTAGTAATTCAGTCTATAAAACTGGAGCCACAGACCACTTAGAGTTGGCCTTCTACAACTCGGAAATCCTGTAAAAATCTATTAAGAATAATAAATGCCTATTGTTTTGTTTGAGGCTGTTGTTGTTGAGGCTATTGTTGTTGTTGTTGTTGTTGTTGTTGTTGTTGTTGTTGTTGTTGTTGTTGTTGTTGTTGTTGTTGTTGTTGAAGATGAGGTCGTGGTCTTGGATGTTTATCCATCAGAACTATGATCAATAATATTCCAACTTTGGCCATCGCGTCTATTGTTAGTGTATCCACACCATAGATTATCCACTGCACACTTCCGTATTTAAATGGGTGGCGTTTCATTTGACTAAGATTTGACTTCTGTTTCAAGCAGGTCAAGTGATTACATAGGGATTCCTCTGTTGATTAATCAT
>NW_021834158.1:40000-51224 GCF_006345805.1 Octopus sinensis
GTACCCTATACATACATACATGTATATATATATAATACACACACACACACACATATATATATATATATATATGGAAATATATATACATATATATATGTGTGTGTATATATATATATATATCCATATACACAGACGTACATACTTTCTAGCATACACACAAGCATATAAACTTATATACCTACGTGTGTATACACACACACACACACACTCACACACACACACACACACACACACAACACACACACACACACAGAGTCTATAAAGCAGAACGTTAAACATACTGCGTTAATATTGAATTAGCAAAACTGAATGAGTCAACAACGAGGAAACGCCATTTTAATTTTCAAATGTAATTTAAGAAAATCCTATAAACAAATATATTTTCATGTCTAGAAGTAAAACTACTGAAACAGGAAAAGAAGACAGTATGAGTAACTGCAAAACAATGTATTTTGATGCTGTTTTGCTTGGTTTCGTTATATGATTGTGGCCATGCTGATGTCCTTCTTTCACTCGTTACCTTGTCATACCGACCAGAATTCTAGTTTTACTGAGCTTTTAATACAAAGCTTTTGACAGCCCACCGCTTTTAAAATGGCGTAGATAGGTTTTTATTCGTTTGTTCTGGAAGAAGTGTCTTTGTCGATGCTTTCTTCAAGTCCTACGAAACGAGAAAGGTCTATGCGGTTTACGTTACTCCGGAAGATTTGAAACTCTTCGGTTACACAAGAACCACATGGGGGAGACATTGCTGTAATGCTAAGGCGGCGAGCTGCAGAAACGTTAGCACGCCGGGCGAAATGCGTAGCTGTATTTCGTCTGTCGTTACGTTCTGAGTTCAAATACCGCCGAGGTCGACTTTGCCTTTCATCCTTTCGGGGTCGATAAATTAAGAACCAGTTACGTACTGGGGTCGATATAATCGACTCAATCCGTTTGTCTGTCCTTGTTTGTCCCCTCTGTGTTTAAATCCTTGTGGGTAGTAAAGAAATTACCGTAATGCTAACTTTCTGGTGTGGTAGCAACTGTACCTAATAGGCATAGAAATCATTCTATAGGCACACTATAGGCACAAGTCCTGACATATTAGGGTGAGGGGGGAAAGGGACTAATCGATTATATGGACTTCAGTGCTTGACTGATAAATCTATTACCGACCCCGAAACGGTGAAAAGCAAAGTCGAGCACGGCGGAATTTGAACTCAGAATGTAAAGACGGAGAAATTGCTGCTATGCATTTCGTCTTAACGATTCTGCCTGCTCGCTGCATTTCATTTCTTTTCTACTCAAGGCCACAAGGCCCGAAATTTTCTGGGACGTGGGGGGGGGCAGTCAATTAGTTCGATCCCTGTACGCAAGTGATACTTAATTTATCGACCCCGAAAGAATGAAAAGCAAAGTCGACCTCGGCGGAATTTGAACTCAGAACGTAGCAGCAGACGAAAAACCTATTTCTTTACTACCCACAAGGGACCAAACACAGAGAGGACTAACAAGGACAGACAACGGATTAAGTCGATTACATCGACCCCAGTGCGTAACTGGTACTTATTTAATCGACCCCGAAAGGATGAAAGGCAAAGTGGACCTCGGCGGAATTTGAAGTCAGAACGCATTTCGCCCCGCGTGCTTACGTTTCTGCCAGCTCGCCGCCTTCGGCATAGTAATTATTTCTGGTGTGGAGACGCAATATGGTTGATGAGAGCAGAATCGAATGTGTAAAGAAAACCTGAATGGAGATATTAATCGGTTAGCCCAACTCAGAATAGTTACGATTACTGCAATAATGGTATTTAGGAGTGCGAGAGCACGTAAGTCGTCTGCGGGTCATATACTGGAATACCTCAACGCCTGGTTCCATGCCAATCATTTTAAAGGCCTTCTTTGAGAAATAGCTTAGAATGTCAGAGAATGCTACATCTACAATATGCTAGCTGTGGAAGCTGTAGTTCGTTCGCTTTGCTGTTTGTTACTCGATGTTGAGGAAAAAATGGATTCCCAGACTCTGAAGAGAAAGGCCAATATTTGTTGCACAGTTTTTGATTATGTTTAGAATGTTAGTGACCAGGGTGGATCTTCAATGATGGCGAGCCGCAGTATTTGTGGCAGTTTTCAAGGTTCCACTTGTGTGGGATTCAGGTTTAGAAAGTTGTCATATCGATTTTACTGATATGTTTAGTAGAAGTATGAATTTGAAGGAGACAAGATTATCCTCATAACCGGGTTGGAAGATGCTTTCAAGGTCTCCGTTCACACGGTTCGTACGAAGTGTGGAATCCACAAAGAAATGCGTGTATCAAGAAGATGTGTCATGAAGAGAGGAGTAAAAGTGTTGTTGATAAGAGAGGAGAAACCACTTTGGACAGAAGGCCGAAAGTAGTGGCGCATCAAATATCATAGAGCATGGATTAGAGTGAAAGAGAGAGAGATAGGGGGGAGAGAGAGGACAGATAAACACAGAAAGCGCCATTAGCACTTGTTATGAAAGAGCGATGTAACCGAAGTCTCCGATGAAGGAGGCGAGAGACGGATATAGCGGAAAGGCGTAAAATATGAGGGGCCATTGTGCCAAACATGCTCGAAAGACTTATGTGTATGATGAGTAACAACAATGACCTCATCAGGTTTATTGACAGCTGTTGTCCAGTTGTGAATCAAGTACACACAAACACGCACATACACACACACATGCACAGGCACACCTACAAACACACACACACACGCACACACACACACACTCAAAATAGACTTCTTTCAGTTTCCGACTACCAAATCCTAATACAGACGGCTTTTGTTGGCCCGGGGCATTTGTAGAAGACACTCGACCAAGAGGTCACGCAGTGGAACTGAAACTGGAAACATGTGGTAAATGTATATGCATAAATATAAATATCCATACAATACGACGGGCTTCTTCCAGTTTTCGGTTGACGAAATCTACTCACGAGGCTTTGGTCGGTTCGGAGTTATACAAAAAGATAGCAAATAGCTTGGCAGTGGAACTGAACAGGAAATTTGTTTAGGACAGACATGGCAGCGCTTGCGTATGAATGCATGTATGTGTATGTATGCATGTACGTATGTATGTATGTATGTATGTATGCATGTATGTATGTGTGTATGTATGTATGTATGCATGTATGTATGTGTATGTATGTATGTATGTATGTATGTATGTCTGTATTTATGTATTATGTATGTATGTATGTAATGTGTGTATGTATGTATGTATGTATGTATGTATGTTATGTATGTGTGTATGTATGTATGTATGTATGTGTATTGTATGTATGTAGTATGTATGTATGTTGTATATGTATGTTGCATGTACGTATGTATGTATGTAGGTATGTATGTATGTATGTATGTGCGTATGTATGTATGTATGTATGTATGTATGTATGTATGTGTTGTATGTATGTATGTATGTATGTATGGTACGGTATGTATGTATGTATGTATGTATGTATGTTATGCATTATATATGTATGTATGTATGCATGTACGTATGTATGTATGTAGGTATGTTAAGTATGTATGTATGTACGTATGTATGTACGTATGTCTGTTGTATGGTTGTATGTATGTATGTATGTATGTAATGTAGTATGTATGTAATGTATGTATGTATGTACTTAATGTATGTACGTAGTATGTTATGTATGTATGTATGTATGTATGTATGTATGGATGTATGTATGTGTGGTGAATGTATGTATGTATGTATGTATAGGATATGTGTGTGTATGTGGTTTATTTATTCATACATACATATATACATTATAGGGATTATATGAAATAGAGTTAACACTCATATATACACATACACACAGAAAACTCCCACACATACACATAATCAGACATTGTGGAATATATATATGTACATATTTTATGTACATATATATATATATATATATATATTTATATATATATATAGGCGCGTGGCTCAGTGGTTAGAGCGTCGAGCTTACGATCGTGAGGTTGTGAGCTCGAATCCCGGTCCGGCTGCGTGTTGTGTTCTTGAGCAAAGCACTTTATTTCACGTTGCTCCAGTTCACTCAGCTGTAGAAATGAGTTGCGACGTCACAGGTGCCAAGCTGTATCGACCTTTGTCTTTCCCTTGGATAACATCGGTGGCGTGGAGAGGGGAGGCCGGTATGCATGGGCGACTGCTGGTCTTCCATAAACAACCTTGCCCGGACTTGTGTCTAGGAGGGTAACTTTCTAGGTGCAATCCCATGGTCATTGATGACCGAAGTGGGTCTTTACCTTTATATATATATATATATATATATATATATATATATATATATATATATGTATATATATATATGTATATATATATATGTATATATATATATATATATATATATATATATAAGTAATACTAAGAATATATAGCAACGAATTGCCTTACACATACCGAATTTAGAAATAGCATATTAGCTATTTCTTCTATATATATAATATATATTATACCAATCTATATATAATATATATATATACATATATACCAAAATATCACAAAAAACTGCTACTCAGAGTTTCACGTTCCCGTTTGTCAGGCACTTGTAATCACAACTGCCCGACGAACGGGAACGTGAAACTCGGAGTAGCAGATTTTTGTGATGTTTTTGCAGCTTTAATAATAAAGTATACACACACACAGGCACTAATGTATACATATGTATGTGTGCGTGTGTGTGTGTGTATGTGTGTGTGTGTGTGTGTGTGTGCGTGTGCGTGTAATATTTTTGACAAATGGTTATCTGTCGATTATTGTGTTAAAGTGTTGAGTAAAGCACTTGCACGGTTTGGGCTATCTGGTGTTATCCGTAGTTGGGGGATATTTATGTTGGATTTACTTCAGTAATTCAGCAGTGTTATTTGAAATGATAATAATTAATCAAAGATGGATTTGGTATTAGTCTTTATTCTGCACTACGATCGTTTCGACCCATCCTACTGCTGTCCCTTTCGGATGGGGCTCCGTGCATCATGTTGTGCTACATCCATTTTGCAAATCCCAGTCTGCAAACTGGATGCAACACAACATGATGCACGGAGTCCCACTTATAAGGGACAGTAGCAGGATGGGTCGAAACGATCGTAGTGCAGAATAAAGATTAATACCAAAAACATCTTCCGTTTAATTAATCAGTTATTACACACACACACACACACACACACACACACACACACACACACAACACACACACACACACACACACACACACAGAGACTCACGCACACAAAAACACACATAAGGCACTTATAGAATATAAGAAAAAGAAAACGGAATTCAAGGACCTCTTTATTTATTAGCTGCGATCGCTTCCATCCATTGCTGCCTCGCGGGTGAGATGCAACACAACAGTTGTGTTGCATCATACGTGCATATTACATCGTGTAAAAACAAATTTAAAATTGTACACAAACACACACACACATAAATGTCTACACACACACATGTATATATCGTGGCACTCTTTTCGGTTATGACGACGAGGGTTCCAGTTGATCCGATCAACGGAACAGCCTGCTTGTGAAATTAACGTGCAAGTGGCTGATCCCTCCACAGACACGTGTGCCCTTGATGTAGTGCTTGGGGGAGATTCAGCGTGACACAGAGTGAGACAAGACTGGCCCCTTTGAAATACAGGTACAACAGAAACAGGAAGAAAGAGTGAGAGAGAAAGTTGTATTAAAAGAGTACAGCAGGGTTCGCCACCCCTGCCGCAGCCTTGGGGAGCCTTAAGTGTTTTCGCTCAATATACACTCACAATGCTCAGTCTGGGAATCGAAACCGCTATCCAATGACCGCTGCCCTAACCACTGGGCCATTGCGCCTACACGTATATAGACATATGTATGTATATGTCACGTGATCACGTGACCGACCAGTCCATCAGATGTAGTTACACATCAGATGTAGTTACACGTTCGCATTGTTTTAGCCTTCGAATGACGAGCAGGCCAACAGAAGAAAGAGTGGTGAAAGAGTACAGCAGGTATCACCCCCCCCCCTTGCCGGAGCCTCGAGGAGCTTTTTAGGTGTTTTCGCTCAATAAACACTCACAACGCCCGACCTGGGAATCGAAGCCGCAATCCTACGACCGCGAGTCCGCTGCCATAACGACTGGGCCATTGCGCCTACACATATATATATGTATAAATGTAAATATATACATGTGTGTCTGTGTGTTTGTGTCTGTTTGTTTGTGTTCGTGTGGTGTGTGTGTGTGGTGTGTGTGTGAGTGAGTGTGTACATATACATACACACGCGCATAAATTATTTTATATACTCCGTTCTTCTGATGAGACAACCAGTTTTGTGTATGGGAAGCATATACTGTAGTTATCGTTAGTACTAGCTTTCCGTATTCTCTGCCAAACTCTTCAGCAATTATCTCAGCATTGGAAAATTGATTTAATTAACACCTTTTATTAATTATTGTTTATTATTTTACAGGAAAACTTTGCAACGGAGAGAGAATTGTGATGGCCGCCAGGCGTCAGGCGAAAGGTCATCTGTGATATAAACAGTGGAAATGGAAGATGCTGGGTAGGTGGAGATAAAATAGTGCTCTTGTAGGGGTGGGGCTCAGATTGCTTAATACGGAAGCGGGGAAGCGGTGGTGGTGTTGTTGTTGGTGGTGGTGCTGTTCGTGATATTATGTTGTTGCTGGCGGTGATGGTGATGGTAGTGGTGATGGTGGTGGTGGTGGTGGTGGTGGTGATGTGGTGGTAGTGGTGATAGTGGTGGTGGTGATGGTGGTGGTGGTGGTGATGGTAGTAGTGATAGTGACAGTGTTGGAGATGGTGGGTGTTTAAGGAGTGGAAGTTTAGAGATAGTGCGAGATATGTCAGGGTGTAAATTGTCTGATGACGAAAGATAATAACAATTGTCACATTAAATGCGGAAGATTCTTGATCAAAAATGATTGGCTCGTCTTATATGAAGCACATTGAACTCATCATTCTCCCTTTTTCCTCTTCTCAAGCACGTGTATGCACACACACACACGGACAGACACACATATATATATACCTATATATTTGTTTAGATATATGTGTTTGTGTGTGTGTATATATATATATATATATATGCACACACACGCCCAGTCACTCACATGTACACTCACTCACACACACATACACACACAGATATGACAGTGTAGGATTTGTCCGGTATACCGGACCAGTGTCTGGAAATTCATAGATTCATAGATTCATAGAAAGGTCTTGTGAATTTCTAATGGGAAAAATTGATATATTTTTTTAATGTTGTACATATAAACACATAATATACATATACATACGTACGTGTGTGTGTATGTATGTATGTGTGTGTGTGTGTGTGTGCGTGTGTGTGCGTGTGGTGTGTGTGTGTGTGTGTAGATGAGAACGTACATAACACATATTTATCTATATGCGTGTATGTACGTATGCATGTATGTATAATGTATATATTGTATGTAATCATATATGTTACCTCTTAGATCCCGCAGGCAGAACAACGGGCCACGATCCCTCTCCAAACACCCCCTATTTATAAGCTTTTCTCTTAGCTCCAGTCGGGTCAGCCCCTGTCGTCCCGGAACTTACTGTTCTACGTCTTCCTTTGTCTTCTTTCTGGTCATCTTTCTCCTTTCGGAATTCACTCCACCACGATAGTAGCACGTGTCTCCTACAGTAATCGAGTCGCATGGCCAGTAAACTGTAACCGTTGCTTAGTCAGCGCTTCCTGCAATCTCCCGAATCTGTCCCCCATAAGAAATGACCTCGACTGAACGTAGACAATATCAAGAGAAGGCGTCCAGCATTTGAGAGGCCTTCACCGTATTTTTTCGGGTTTCACAGGCGTAGATAATTGTTGGTATAATAGATGACTAGAGCTGCAGTTTCATCTTCTTATCAATGGCCCTCAGTCTCAATTCCCTATGAGGGTATTGGACTACTGAAATTGCCTTCTCTATGCTGGACTTTAACTTTAGCATGAACATCGTTGGAAAGACAGCCTCTGAGATATATAAAATTTACGACGAACCGAATTTTGTCTTGTCCTAGATAGAGGAGTCGTATTTAGACTCAACCAGTTAAAATGGCTTTAGTCTTTTAGACGCCAATCCACAAATTTACTTTCGCTCCCGAATTGTTCAGGCCATTTGTCATGGCCTGAAGCATATCTCTGTCAGAGTTTTGTAACGGAAAGTAATGTGCGAATTCCAACGCCACCCGTTTTTCTGGTCTTCGCGTTATTCCATAATTGGTGCTGATACATCGTTTTTCGCATTATATATATATATATATATATACATATATAATATATATATATATATATATAATATATATATATAATATATATATATATATAATATATATATAATTATATATATCACACCAACACACATATATACATCACACACATACACAGACACACAGACACACATATATTTAGATAATGTATACACACACATGCCACACACATATATATATGTGTGTGTGTGTGTCTGTGTTTGTCCCCACCACTATCGCTTGACAACGGTTGTTGGTGTGTTTACGTGCCCGTCACCTAGCGCTTCAGCAAAAGAGACGGTTAGAATAAGTACTAGACTTACAAAGAATCAGTCCTGGGATCGATTTGCTCGACTAAAGGCGTAGCTCTAGCATGGCCACAGTTAAATGGCTGAAACAAATAAAAGAATAAAAATAAAAGAATATACAGATAGATAAAAAGATAGATAGATAGATAAATAAATTGATAGATAGATAGATAGATAGATAGATAGATAGATAGATAGATAGATAGATGGATAAATAAATTGATAGATAGATAGATAGATAGATAGATAGATAGATAGATAGATAGATAGACAGACAGACACAGATAGATAGATAAATATAGATAGATAGATAGATAGATAGATAGATAGATAGATAGATAGATATATAGATAGATGGAGATGATAGATAGATAGATATCTGATAGATAGATAGATAGATAGATAGATAGATAGATAGATAGATAGATAGTAGATAGATAGACCTGACTGACTGACTGACTGATAGATATAGATATAGATATTTGTAGATACACATATGTAGCAATTTCCATATCATACTTAAAGCAGACATATTCTTGAAAGCCTACTAAACTGTGGTACTCGTCTGGAGAAGGCATCTCTTCTACACGCATAGCTTAAGACAAAAGAAATTAAAGTGAAGAAATATATCAGCTGTCGACGAATATTACCCATTAATGTTTAGGCCATTGATAAATACGTATTTTTGCTTCTTTTAGCAAAATAAGTATTTTAGCTTCATTAGTAAGTAACCATTAGCAACGCATGCTAAGACAAATCTGGTTGTTAACTGATATCGTTAAACAATGACAGCAAAGTCTATGCTGTCGCTTTTAGCCAACACGATGAATAAGAATTTGTCGTCGATGAATTGTCGTCGTGAACTGAGTAAAATTTTCTTTAATTGTGAGAGTAAAGCTGCTATGATAAGCATAGTCTAACGTTTGATGGTGAAATAAGACATATTAATAAAACTTGGTAAATGGAGGTTAAACTCCACCAGTGGAGGGAACAATATATTTAGAGTAGGTGGAAGACCTGTACAGGACATAAATGTGAAAATAAAAATGTAACAAAAAGATAAAATAGAAAAGAATGACTGAAAGGAAGCATCAATGTGTCTGTGCATAAATGGTTTTAGTCGGGTGATGGTGAGGTTTTGCAGCTTCATAATAGATGCTTTTCAAATGGCTGCATTCTTCGAATAGCTTTGATCCGGTGATTGAATAGAAGCGTTGTTTATGACGGTTTTCGATATTCACTTTTTCTCCGCTGTACTTAAGTCACACTTTATATTGCCAAATTGGCATCGTCACGATCACTCCCGGACTTCTCATTTACTTCGGAATATAGAGAAGTCGAATTTCTCTGAAGAAATGACACATTGAATAACTGTGAGCAAAATATTCCATAAAATAAGAGATTATCAGCACGGGAACATTGATTTTGATTATAGTTCTACTAAATCAAGTTTGAAAAGGGACTAAACAAAAGCAACAACAACAATACGCATGGTTGACTCAGGCTTGAACTCCTGACTGTGTAATTGGCAGTATATGTCCTTAACCACATAACTATCGAGTCTCATTATTTATCTTTCTTTATACCTATATGCAAATATAGATGCATGTTTATGCACATACATACATATGCATATATATATATATATATATACATATAGATAAGTAAAATATCTATATAAATATTTTGTGACACACACACACGTATATATATATATATATGTTTTTGTGAGTAAGTATTATGTGCATATATATATATATATATATATATATATATATATATTTGCTTTCACATAAATATACATATTAATACTTATCCTCCCTCTCTCTCGCACACACACACAACTAAGTGTATGTATGTATATGAGCATGTGCTGGAGTGTGAGAGCAAAAGTGTGTGTATTCCTTTATTATTATATCCGTGACACAATGATAAATTCATATATTCACAAAAATAAAATTGTTTATTGAATTCTTTATCGAAAAACAAAAAACCTACACATAAAAAAATAACAATATTACATTGCTATATAATATAAAAATCAACGTCAAGAACAATATCGTGATTTTAATATTATTTAATATTTTTTCAACTTATCAATAATGTTGTGATTTTATAGCCTCATTATATTTTATAGCTTTTCGGTTTGGAATCAGGAATCGTGCTGGAAATTGTGTCTTTGAGAGATCTGTACTAAGAAATGGGTTGAATATGGTGTACATGTATATATATTATATATGCATATATATACATACATATACATACATATATATATATATATATATATATAGGTGTGTGTGTGTGTAGTATTTTTGTATACATATATATATATGTATATATATATATATATATATATATATATGCATATGCACACATATACATATTATATTACGCATATATATATATCTATATATATATATATGTATCGATATGTATTTATGGTCATATATGCATGTATACGTACGCATACATTAATATATTCAAATATTTATAGTCATTTGTATATGAATATTTATACATATATATATGTATTTCATGAGATATATTATATATACATGTATATAGACACACACATTATACAAGCATAATGTACAATACATGTGAACATATATGGGTTA
>NW_021834159.1:0-15000 GCF_006345805.1 Octopus sinensis
ATATGTATATAATTTAAAATGAATATAAAAACATCCACTTTTGTATATCTATGTATATGTGTGTATGTGTGTGTAATATATGTATGCATATGCACACATACACGCATGTATACATATATATACACATATATACATCCATGTATATTTTATATTTACTTATATATATATTGTATGACAGCGCCCTCGCGTCGATTCGATTCGATTAGTTCCGTTCTTATTCTCCAAGTACTGTTTTATATATATATATATATATATATATATATATATATATATATATTATGCTATATGTGTGTATGTGTATGTAAGATATATGTAAGTGTGCACTGAATGAAAAGTTTGAAAAATGGAAAAAAAAAAAAATGAAAAAAATATTATTAAGTACACATTTATTTTTAACATACCATTTTAATTAAGTCATTATATATATTATTAGATTATCATTCCATTGTGGAATTATTATGCTCTTTAATCCTTGAATATATCTCACAGGCAAAATATTACTCATTAGGCTTATGTATGACGTCGTGGACTTGCAATGTCCAAAGGTCTTAAATACGTATTCTCTCTCTCTACATATTTTCGAGATATATTTATTCCTACCCCGTCGTATTTTAGCATACAGGTAGCCTAGCTTTCACCACTACCAACACTACTACTACTACTACTACTACTACTACTACTACCATTGCTGCTGCTCCTGCCCGTACCTCGCCATCCACAAAAAAATACGAACTAAAAATGCAATAAGTGCCGAAGTGAAAGTTGCTCTCGAAATTGTATTAGTCATTGATAAGGTCACAGACTGTGACGAAAGGACTTTGACAGACTAATCAACTAACCAATTTGATCAATTAGAGTAATTATCTAATTGATTGGTAATAAAACTAACGTGGGACATTGTCTATGAGTGTGCTTTTATGGGTAGCATGAGTTTCCGAAGTTCAAGTTACAATATATATTATAGATATATATATAATATATATATATATAAATATATACATGCATACACACTCACACACACACGTTACTAAAAACTGACGAGCAGTTCTTTTGTAATTGTCAATTTGAGGAGCCATTACTGCGGCAGTTAAAACGTCCATGCGTTTTTACATACAGCTTGCAATGCAGGGCATTCCTTTCATTAGCTCTCAAGAACAGATCTCTACAATTTTAGTACCTTTTAATCAACAATTTCATATCCCTTCATCGCTATTGAACAGCAATGATGCTACTAGCGGTCTCATATGAAAATGACCCTAGTATCGACCTATTACATTTTAATCTATTTTAGGGTTAGGGTTTGAGTTAGGGTTAGTTAGGGTTAGGTGGAGGCGCAATGGCCCAGTGGTTAGGGCAGCGGACTCGCGGTCATAGGATCGCGGTTTCGATTCCCAGACCGGACATTGTGAGTGTTTATTGAGCGAAAACACCTAAAAGCTCCACGAGGCTCCGGCAGGGGATGGTGGTGATCCCTGCTGTACTCTTTCACCACAACTTTCTCTCACTCTTACTTCCTGTTTCTGTTGTACCTGTATTTCAAAGGGCCGGCCTTGTTGTCACTCACTGTGTCACGCTGAATATCCCCGAGAACTACGTTAAGGGTACACGTGTCTGTGGAGTGCTCAGCCACTTACACGTTAATTTCACGAGCAGGCTGTTCCGTTGATTCGGATCAATCGGAACCCTCGTCGTCGTAACCGACGGAGTGCTTCCTTATAGTTAGGGTTAGGGGAAGGGTATCTTTTTTTCTTCAGAAATGTAAATAAACCCAATCTGTTTCTTAAACGAGGGACATTTTCATATGGCACAGAATGTTTTCACTTCAATAGACGTCATTGATTGGTTGAAATTGCAGAAATTGAAGAAGAAAAAACAACAAATATCTTACAAACTATTGAATTTTCTCAATAAAGCCAAGAGAAAAAGATGTTTTATAAACACATTCTACCAGTATACGAAGTTTAAAAGTGTTTAGTTACGTGGAAATTATAAAAAAAAAACTGCCGTTCAAACCGAAGAGATCCGTAATTTGTCCTGAACACTGTTAAATTCATCTTGTTTCCAACTCCTGTTAATCGCTCCACTGGCGGCCATTTCTGATTATCTTTACTGTCTAAGTAAGTACTACAGCAATGTTTTATACAATAGATTTTTTCATCCTGTTTGAACTCCGATAAACACATCCCAGCTACATGCTTGACGTGATATGTCAATGCATGAAAAGACTATTGCATATATGTTCCCTATCTGGGGAGACATTTTTAGGGCATTTATAATCCGTTAGGCCTTTCATATTGTTCCTGATATTTTATAGGTTGTTGCTATATCATCTTTCTGAGACTTCGCTCCATCCTTCTGAAATTTCACCTTTAATTCCCAAAGTGCCACGCACTTTTTGTGGCAGTCTTTTTCACCAATATTTTACATACAGCTATGTTTCCCAGCTATTCTTATAATCAGGCGTCCATGAGTACATATTCCGACAGTATTGCTCCCTCTAACGGTTTTCAGGAGCATTTAAGCTATCAGGGAATGTCTGGGTTATTTTGATCTACACTATAGAATACTGGATCTTTACCCTTTGACCTACAGATTTAAAAAATAATTCTTTGTAACTAAATACTTCCAAACTTCGGACACTGGTAGAATGTGTCATATAAAACATGTTTTACTCTTAGCATATTTGAGAAAACTTATATTTACGAAGTAATTTCACGTTAAAGTAGGCCTATTTCGGTAATTTCAACCAATCAATGGCGTTTATTCAGCTGAATAAAATTACTGCCGTTGTTTGTCAACAAGAACTTCCGGCAGTGTATTTTTCGTTTGTCACTGTTATTTATGACAACCCTAACCCTAACCCTAAAACCTTAACCCTAAACCTAACCCTAAAACCCTAACCCTAGCACCCTAACCCTAAAACTCTGACCCTAAAACCGTAAAGATAAAACCAGTACAAACGCACGAACGATGTCATAAATAACAATGACAAACGAGAAATACACCACCGATAGTTGTTGACAAACAACGGCAGTAATTTTATTCAGCTGAATACACGTCATTGATTGGTTGAAATGACCGAAATAGGCTTACTTTAACGTGAAATTACTTCGTAAATACAAGTTTTTCTCAAAAATGCTAAGAGTGGCTGTGTGGTAAGTAACTTGTTTACCAGCCACATGGTTTACCAACCACATGGTTCCGGGTTCAGTCCCACTGCGTGGCACCTTGGGCAAATGTCTTCTACTATAGCCTCGGGCCGACCAAAGCCTTGTGAGTGGATTTGGTTGACGGAAACTGAAAGAAGCCCGTCGTATATATGTATATATATATATATGCGTGTGTGTGTTTGTGTGAGTGTGTTTGTTCCCCTAGCATTGCTTGACAACCGATGCTGGTGTGTTTATGTCCCCGTTACTTAGCGGTTCGGCAAAAGAGACCGATAGAATAAGTACTGGGCTTACAAAAGAATAAGTCCCGGGGTCGTGTTGCTTGATTGAAGGCGGTGCTCCAGCATGGCCGCAGTCAAATGACTGAAACAAGTAAAAGAGTAAAAGAGTAAAAGAGAGTAAAAGATGTTTTATATGACACATTCTACCAGTGTCCGAAGTTTGAAAGTGTTTAGTTACAAAAAATTATTTTTTAAAATCTGTAGGTCAAAAGGTAAAGCTTCAGTATACTTTTCTCTCTCTTGTTATCCTTGTGACTACTACATCGAAGCAGTTGCAGCTATGTCACCACTTCTGTCATATAGCATCTCTCTTGTATACTTCTGGCAAACGATCTGTTCTTCGCCCTTCGCTTAAGTCTTCACTCTCATACTTTTCTCCAGATTACTTTGGTGTCTGTTGAAACTGCATCAGGTTCACTCTTGAACACTGTTTGTGTCGTCTGTAATTGGTCTTCCTTCATCTGGCCATCAGTTTTTCCCCCAAAAAAGAAAAGCTTCACTTTGTAATCTGTCCGTCTGTGTGCAGCCCTGCGTGGCTAATAAAGAAACATATTTTGCATTGAATTGGGGCCACAACCTTATCCAAATCTATCACAGCATGTTTCATGGATAAATGAAAAAAAAAAAAAAACCATGGTTATTTTCCCAAATGCCGAATTCTTCAAGAAACTATTCTTCAAAAATTTCACAAAATCCCATTTGTAGAGTTACCTAAGCATGGATATTGCACGTGTGTGTGTAAACACATGTTATTTGGCTTTCAATTTAAAAGAAACTAGTAGTTGTAAGTTGCGATATTTCAGCTCTAAAATGATTAGCCTAAACTCTGTCTCTTGTATCGTGTACTTTTTCAACAAGTTTCTGAACACAAGTGTTTATCAATTATACACTAGCATGAACAATCTCTCTTAATGATAGCGTATTTAGCATTTGTATCTGGTGATTATTAACTGTGTGTTTTGTGTGTATGCATGTATGTATGTATGTGCATTTATTTATGTATATATATATTCTGTCCATAGAAAGAAAAATGAGTTTGCTTACCATTGTCAAATACGTCAACGGCAAGTGACAGCGATATATCCACATATAATTATTAGCAATGTGTATTCATTTGCTGTCAAGGTAAGGAGATAGTGCTGAAGTAGGAGGTTGTCAAACGACAAGTGGCGAGTGAGTGAGTGACAGTTGGAGAAATAAAATGAAAGTGAGTGTAAGGCTGAGGTGCTTAGCACACTGTCCTGGCTGATAAATTAAGGAAAAACTGAAAGAGAGTGAAAGTATATAAACGAATGTGGAGTGGAGTCAACTTTATGTTGTTTTAAGCAGGACGACAAATAGGAACTGCCTTAACCATCCTGGTAAATACGATGGGGAAACAGGAGAAAAACAAAACATGCTGTTTTACAAAGGAGTATTGTGATAAGTGAATTTCTGTATAATGCTAAGCTTGAGATGACTTTATTGTAAATATTGTCTCACATTTTTAATCAATTTTTATCACTATAGGCACAGACAATATTGGAAGTGAATGATACTGCTCATATGATATAAGTGTTCTTGAGCAAGACACTTTATTTCATGCTACTCCTGTTCACTCAGCTTTAGAAATGAGTTACGACGTCACTAGTGCCAAGCTGTATCGGTCTTTGCTTTTCCCTTGGATAACATCGGTGGCGTGGAGAGCGGAGGCTAGTATGCATACGCGACTGCTGGTCTTCGATAAACGACCTTACCCGGACTTGTGCTTTGGAGGGGAACTTTCTAGGTGCAATCCCATGGCCATTCATGACCGAAGGTGGTCTTTACCCTTTATCTGATATATATATGCCAGCTAAAAGAATCACAAGCTCTCTCTTTCAGGATTAACATGCAGTTTAGAATCGTAAAAAGAGAAACAAAATTATGACAAATACCGGACGTAACTACAGGAAAATCCTATAATTTTATCATATGTACATAACATAAGACCGACACACAGAACACACGTAGAATTTTTTATGGTCTTTGAACCGATTTTGTTACACATGCTCACAGTTAAGATGTGATGTTAATAAAACATTGTTCGTTCCGCATTGTCACCTGAGATTCTTCTTGGTGAGTATCCAACGCCCTTCGATAATTTGTTTATGGATGCTTTCATCATTGGATGAACAAAATTTATAGAATGGTTCACAACTTAACAACTATAACCTAAACTAACATAGGAAATCCACCTATCGGATATCAAACTTCTCTCTGTGGCTTTTCATTGGTGTTCGTTGTTGGGTATAACTACATTGCAATAGTGTAGCTCAGCTGCTATTTCAGAAATGTTCGTTCTATCACTGGAAGATATTATATAATTAGGTTTAGTTTCACTATGAAAACTTACAACACAAATTGGATCTTTTCGGTTTGAACGGCAGTTTTTTAAAAATAATTTCCACGTAACTAAACACTTTTAAACTTCGTATACTGGTAGAATGTGTTTATAAAACATCTTTTTCTCTTGGCTTTATTGAGAAAATTCTATGGTTTGTAAGATATTTGTTGTTGTTTTTTCTTCAATTTCTGCAAATTTCAACCAATCAATGACGTCTATAGAGGTGAAAACGTTCTGTGCCGTATGGGTATGTCCCTCGTTTAAGAAACAGATTGGGTTTATTTACATTTCTGAAGAACAAAGAAACCCTTACCCCACCCCTAACCCTAACCCTAAAACAGATTGAAATGCAAATAGATCAATACTAGGGTCATAATTATGGGGTGACAATTTCACATGACACCGCTAGAAAAAACTGCCGTTCAAACCGAAAAGATCCCACAAATTACTTACACTTTTACACAACACTAAACTGCATGTTAACCAATTGCAGTTTATGAGCAACTGCTTTCGAAAAATGTATTACTTTTTTTTTGTTCAAAATTGTAATTATCTAAACACATTCCTAATGCATTCATTGATCTTTTGTAGTTCTTTTCTTTTTTTCGGCTGGTTTCTTCTCCTTCGATAAATATTTGCCGTTTAGTTGCGATTAACGAAACTGTTCATAACAGAATTAAAAGCTTTTTGATATAGGAGTTATCCTTATCATTGTCTCTTTTACATCTCCGAATTTACGCTACGTATAAATTTATTTACGTTAACATACTAGGAAAAGCAACTCAAACACTCAAGAGAACCACTTGTAGGAACGATTTGACACTTTGCACGGTTCTCTTTTCCCGCGTTTGATTTGAACTGAAGCCAAACGAAACACATTTACAAACTGCAACCAGAATGATAGAATAACCCGATGGCTGACATTCTGCCATAGACGGCGACGAATTAGACTGCGCCAAATGACAGGGGTGGCTGGTAGATTTAACCCTGGCCATTGGTTACTTTTAGCGAAGTCAACAACTGTGTGGTAAATATTAGAGGAGGTCGGAGGCGCAATGGCCCAGTGGTTAGGGCAGCGGACTCGCGGTCATAGGATCGCGGTTTCGATTCCCAGACCGGGCGTTGTGAGTGTTTATTGAGCGAAAACACCTAAAGCTCCACGAGGCTTCGGCAGGGATGGTGGTGATCCCTGCTGTACTTTTCACCACAACTTTCTCTCACTCTTACTTCCTGTTTCTGTTGTACCTGTATTTCAAAGGGCCGGCCTTGTCACTCTCTGTGTCACGCTGAATATCCTCAGCCACTTACACGTTAATTTCACGAGCAGGCTGTTCTGTTGATTCGGATCAACCGGAACCCTCATCGTCGTAACCGACGGAGTGCTTCCACATTAGAGGAGGTCACCGGTTTGGGGATTCCTTCATCTTTACATCCACTAATCTTGGAGACCTGCAAAAGAAAGCCATAGGCACTACCCACTTCCCTTCTGATTATATATATTTATACAAGCAGGAGGACTGGGTTTCACTCGGAGTATAAACTCATAGCCATAACACAGTAATCTGTACTTGTAGTGTAATTTAACTATTTCTTTACTACCCACAAGGGGCTAAACATAGAGGGGGACAAACAAGGACAGACAAACGGATTAAGTCAATTACATCGACCCCAGTGCGTAACGGGTACTTAATTTATCGACCCCGAAAGGATGAAAGGCAAAGTAGACTACGGCGGAATTTGAACTCAGAACGTAACGGCAGACGAAATACGGATACGCATTTCGTCCGGCGTGCTAACGTTTCTGACAGCTCGCCACCTTCTGTACTTGTAGTGTAATTTAACACCTTTCTTCTAGGCATGGTTAGGTAAATATTTCGAAAAGGACCCGTTCATACCTCGGTGTGAAATAAATTTTTCTCACGAGATTTTTCGAGTGCATTCAACATATCTGACCTCCAAACCCGCCGCAAGCCACTTTTTCCGGAAAAGAAAGTAGTGGTGGTGGTGATTGGGGACGTTGAAGTTTCCCACCAACGGAGTTTCCTTTCGCGGGTTTTTGTTTTTCTTTTCCAGGTTATTTCGAATACTTTCAACAAAATAGCATCGAAACCACAAGAAAACGGCTCCTTTCCCCAGAAAAGGAAAGATTTGGCTGCTATTCCTAGCACGCCCTACTACCACGTAACAGCTATCTGTGATAAAGGATCCGCTGATATTTCGTTGTGAAATAATTTTTTGACCTCTCCCCCACTTTCTTTTCCGGAAAAAAGGGAATTTGGAGGTCAGGTACATTGAATGCACTCGAAAAACCTGTGGAAAAAAGTCATTTCACACCGCGGTACGAACGGGTCCTTTACGAAATATTTACCCCAGAAATCGTTACAACATGGTTATTTACTGATACACGAATAGACCGGTACAGTGTTTTTGCTTGACCCTTAAGCCTTTCTAACATTTTGTTTATGTATTGGGGTATACAAATACACCGGTACAGAAGATTGTAAACAATGAGTGTAGCTGTAATAATTTTTGTGGTACCAGACATCGTTACAACAGTAAACGCTAGACAGAATGGTTGACAAAATGAAGAGAGAATGATAGAGATGAGTCGTCGTCGTCGATGGTATAAAATGCCCTCTACTACCTCATACATAACGACCGAGCAAACACACACATTCATATACAAAATGTGACGTCGTGGTCGTGGTATAGAAAGATTATTTCCGAGAAAATTTTATATTGTTTCAATCCAATTGAAAATGAAAAACTACATGGTGACAGTCGCGGGGTGTAATAACTATTACCTTGTAAAATTTGATTTGATTTGGTGGAGCCGTTTGAGAATACATAAGGAAAAGACAGTGAGAGAGAGAAAAAAGAATTTTATATATGTGTATGTGAGATGGAGTAATAATACGTAAAAAAAAAGGACAAAGCAGATACACACCTGAATTGATACGTAAAATCCAACTACGAAAGAAGGGAGATGGTGTCCCAGCAAAGGTGAGTTGGCTTTAAGCAATGTAATTGTCGAGCTTAATGTGAGTTATAAAATATGGGTGCAATAAGATAAAAGGTGGACAAGCCTATCCAGCTTCTATTTTGATACACACGCCCGCGCAAATAATGTATATGTCGAAGCGCATGGCTAAATGGTTAGGCGGCGAGCTAGCAGAAACGTTAGCACGCCGGGCGAAATACTTAGCGGTATTTCGTCTGCGTTACGTTGTGAGTTCAAATTCCGCCGAGGTCGACTTCGCCTTTCATCCTTTCGGGGTCGATAAATTAAGTACCAGTTACGCACTGGGGTCGATGTAATCGACTTAATACCTATGTCTGTCCTTGTTTGTCCCCTCTGTGTTTAGCCCCTTGTGGGTAATAAAGAAATAGGTTAGGGTGTTGCATCAATGATCGTAAAATTATGGTTTCGATTCCTGGACCGAATGTATGGTGTTCTTTTCTCCTTGCTCCAGTCCATTCAGCTAAAAAAAAATGCTGCAATGGACCGGATTCGCACCCGGGAGCTGTGGGACTGGAATGTATATATATATATATATATATATATATATATATACACCATAGAATCCGGTAAACCGGGCTTATGAGCCTTGGTTCGGAAAGGACCTTTCGTCATTTGATGATATTTATACATACACATGATAAGTATATGGTGTATAAACCGTACACAAAACAAAACATCAGTCAAAATCAGTAAGTAGCGTTTAAATACTCGAGTGTAAAAAAAAAAATAACATCAGTGGATAAAATATATCATTGATTTTTAAGTGGGAGCCATCGTATTCACACGCACACACGAATGCATATTTTACTAGGAAGTCAAGCGACTACCACATACATCACAAACACTGTTTTCACTCTTGTATCGTGATATTATACTCACTGTCTCTATCTGTCTGTGTCTCACTCTCTTTTTCCATCCATCTTCCTCTCTCTTCTTTCTATCTCTCTCTTTGTAACGTACTATTTCATCCGCTTGTGGAGGCGCAATGGCCTAGTGGTTAGAGCAGCGGACTCGCGGTCATAGGATCGCGGTTTCGATTCCCAGACCGGGCGTTGTGAGTGTTTATTGAGCGAAAACACCTAAAACTCCACGAGGCTCCGGCAGGGGATGGTGGTGATCCCTGCTGTACTCTTTCACCACAACTTTCTCTCACTCTTACTTCCTGTTTCTGTTGTACCTGTATTTCAAGGGGCCGGCCTTGTCACTCTCTTGTGTCACGCTGAATATCCCTGAGAACTGCGTTAAGGGTACACGTGTCTGTGGAGTGCTCAGCCACTTAACACGTTAATTTCACGGGCAGGCTGTTCCGTTGATTCGGATCAACCGGAACCCTCGTCGTCGTAACCGACGGAGTGCTTCCATTTCATCCGCTCTATGTACTCGAAAACGTTAATGCTGGTTGCAGGAGGTTTTTGAGGACAAATTTGGTAATTTAGTTGAACAATTTTAATTCAGCACAAACCAAATGGGTTTTAATAAAAAATTCCATGCAGGACCGAGATCGTTGACATACCTGCAATAAATGGACTTCATCTGGACAATGGCGGTCTTCGGTGATATTATGTTATTGTGAGGACGTCAATTATCCACCCCTTTTTAGCAATACTCCAAACGTAGTAGTCCTTGGTTTTGGATCTGGTGAATTTGGAGGTCACAAGTTTGGTAGTAAATGGTTGTAAAGATTTTCTGACATTTTTTCGCAGGCTGCCTGGGCTGTGTGATAACGTGCTGAGTCTTGTTATAAATTCATTCAGGGTTTAACAACTGTCTCTAGCGCTTCAACGTATCTAGAAGCATTAGCTCTAAGACCCTGTGGAAATATGCAAAGTGGCATGGCATGACTTTCATTACTCACCTATTTCTTTACTACCCACAAGGGGCTAAACACAGAGGGGACAAACAAGGACAGACAAACGGATTAAGTCGATTATATCGACCCCAGTGCGTAACTGGTACTTATTTAATCGACTCCGAAAGGATGAAAGACAAAGTCGACCTCGGCGGAATTTGAACTCTGAACGTAGTGGCAGACGAAATACCTATTTCTTTATTACCCACAAGGGGCTAAACATAGAGGGGACAAACAAGGACAGACATAGGTATTAAGTCGATTATATTGACCCCAGTTCGTAACTGGTACTTAATTTATCGACCCCGAAAGGATGAAAGGCAAAGTCGACCTCGGCGGAATTTGAACTCTGAACGTAGTGGCAGACGAAATACCGCTGAGCATTTCGCCCGGCGTGCTAACGATTCTGCCAGCTCACCACCTTAAATTACTTTCATTACTCACCATCACAGTTGCTGGACATTTAGTGCGCAATCGCTCTGGTGACATCAGAAGAATCAGCCCACAGCCATCTTTTGGTCTTGGTCAAATTTATCCTCATCAGAGAAAAAACAAAGAATGCTATGCCCATCAGAGGTTCAAAAATTGTTAAGTAACCGCTTGGAATGGATCAAGCGGTTTTTCCTGAATTTGCAGACATGAACTGACCGCTCCTGATGCCATACGAGCTGTATCGAATATCCTCGGGCACCGTAGTTCTGAGAGTCCACTCCGACACATGAAGTTTTTTTAGTGATGACCTTCATTCATTTTTTTCCGGGTTTATCCCCGATCATGTTTTAAAACCCGTTGGATGAATTGCGGTGTCCTTATGTTTGAACTTTTAAAGTGGTTTTTGAAACATTTCCGCCAAAATCTTCCATTTCCATCGTAGCTTTTGTGTGCGAAAGATCTTGCGGTGTTTAGAAAGTCAGCAATTTCTAAATCACCATTTTTCGCACATATAGCAGTTTATGACTGCATGTCTCTTTATTTGCCACAGGGGATCTGAAAATAATAATAATAATAATAATAATAATAATAATATAATAATAATAATAATAATAATGATAAAAACATTTGGATTCATTTGAAGAAATAATTAAGAGTACTCAAGTAATGTTCACAGCCTGTACATTAATCATGTCGGTATGTGTATGTTGCATACATATATCTGTGTCTGTCTGTCTATATTTATGCATATACTAATAATTAAGAGTTCTCAAATAACTTTCGCACCTTGTACATTAATCATGTCTGTCTGTGTGTTGTGTGATTGTCGCATACATACGTCTATGTATCTGTCTGTATTTGTAAATAAATGTGTGTATGCACGTTTGTATACATATAGGCGCTGGTGTGGTTGTGTGGTAAGCAGCTTGCTTTCCAACCACATGGTTCCGGGTTCACTCCTACTGAGTGATACCTTGGCCAAGTGTTTTCTACTATAGCCTTGGATCGACCAAAGCCTTGTGAGTAGATTTGGTTGACGGAAACTAAAAGAGGCCCGTCGTATATATATATATATATATTATATATATATATATATATATATATAATAGATAGATAGATAGATATACATATATATATATAGAGAGATAGATAGATATACATATATATATATAATATATATATATTATATATATAGATAGATAGATAGATAAATAGATTATAATACATATATTATATATATATATATATATAGATAGATAGATAGATATACATTATATATATATATAGATAGATAGATATACATATATATATATAGATAGATAGATAGACATATATATATATAGATAGATAGATAGATAGATAGATAGACATATATATATATATAGATAGATAGATAGATATATATGTATATATATATTATATATATATAGAGAGAGAGAGAGATAGATAGATATAAGTGTGTATGTGTGTGTGTTACGTCCCCGTAACTTTGCGGTTCGTCAAAAGATACCGATATAATAAGTACTGGGGTCGATTTCTTCGACTAAAACTCTTCAAGGCAGTGCTCCAGCATGGCCACAGTGAAATGGCTGAAACAAGTGAAAGAATAAAAGAATATATATACACAGGGCTTCCTCCTTCAAATTCGGTATCACCAACTTGAAACTCGTCGACGTTAGATCTCAAATTCGTCAATGTCAGCTTCAATTTCTTTATCTGCAGTCTGCACTATGTCGTCGACGTTAATTTCATCATCGTCATATTTAAAATGTCGATACTGTAGGATGAAACAAATTTTTTTTTCTATGAACACACAATGACATCAGTGATTACTTGTCGCAGAATTGTAAAGGAATGTAAACATTAAATATCATAAAAAGGCTTACAAGTTTTTGAAATAAAAATTGCCTCATTATCGTAAAATATACATACGTTTCGTACATTGGATGTAAAACTACATATAATGCTATTTATACAACACGACAAAGACAAAAATATATAACACCAGTTTAGCCTTTTATTCATTATTGATTTCAAATTTTGGTTCCAGGCCAGTAAGTTCGACGGAAAGCATAAGTGGTTTAAATCAAGCCCTGTACTCGACTCATACTTACTTCATCAAGGCGATGAGTTGGCAGAAACGTTAGCACGCCGGGCGAAATGCTTAGCCGTATTTCGTCTGTCTCTACGTTCTGAGTTCAAATTCCGCCGAGGTCGACTTTGCCTTTCATCCTTTCAGGTTCGATAAATTAAGTACCAGTTACGCACTGGGGGTCGATATAATCGGCTTAATCCGTTTGTCAGTCCTTGTTTGTCCTCTCTGTGTTTAGCCCCTTGTGGGTAGTAAAGAAATAGGTATTTTGTCTGCCGTTACGTTGTAAGTTCAAATTCCGCCGAGGTCGACTTTGACTTTTATCCTTTCAGGGTCGATAAATTAAGTACCAGTTACGCACTGGTGTCGATGTAATCGACTTAATTCCTTTATCTGTCCTTGTTTGTCCACTCTATGTTTAGCCCCTTGTGGGTAGTAAAGAAATATGTATTTCGTCAGTTGCCGTGTTCTGAGTTCAAATTCCGCCGAGGTCGACTATGCATTTCATCCTTTAGGGGCCGATCTAATCGACTGGCTCCCCTCCCCCAAAATTTCAGGCCTTGTGCCTAGAGTAGAAAAGGATACTTACTTTGCTGGAATTCGTTGTGAGAAAATTTTTTTCATCAAAACGTATGAGGAAACATATAATCTTAATATGCACTATCTGAAACGCTTTTATCTTTCATCTTTTACTTGTTTCAGTCAATAGACTGCGGCTATGCTGGGGCACCGTCTTGAAGAATTTTAGTCGAACATATCGACCCCAGTACATATAGTTTTCAGAAGCCTGGTGCTTATTCTATCGCCCTATTTTTCCGAACCGCTAAGTTACGAGGACGTAAACACCAGTATCGGCAGTCAAGCAGTGGGTAGGGGGCAAGCACAGACACAAAGATACACACAAACATCTTATATAATAAAAGAAAGTTTGTGTGTGTGTGTGTGCGAATGTTCTTTAGGGATTCGAAAACGGAGTTGCCGATTTTCACTTATGAGGTATCAAAATATTCAGTAATCTTTCGGCTAGCAAATAAAGTATATTTTTTGTACAACTCATTTTTACTACAAAACTATCCTCGAATATGAGGCCGGGTCGCACAATTTTGAGGTCTTTAGGTGAGGGAGGCAACTCTGCCTGAACACTCTTAAAACACATGGAGTTTTACCTGGGAATGAAACTTCGAAGATATACCGTCAACTTCATTAGTATTATTTAGTAGATAATCTCTTAATGTGAAACATGTTTTACTGTGTTTTGTTTAGCCCAGCGTCACCTCTGATATAGCAGACCCATCGCATAGCTTTTTTTTATTTTGCTTCCTGAAATACTGTAAATTTGTGTCTTTCTTTTGATGAAATGGTGTAGTTTAAGAGACATTTGGCTGCTATTTGTAGTAGCTCAAGTTACCACGAGACACCTCTGTATGTGTGTGTGTGTGTTTTGTTGTGGGGAAAAAATACTTTTTCTCAGAATATTTTGCACAATAATGTTTTAAGAAATCTGGACATCTTTCTTACTGCTAAACCATTCAACTTCAAATTACAATTGTTAATTGCTGGAAGTCAAGTAGACTGAGATGTACATACAGTGCTATCGTATTGAGTGGAAGTTTAATACGAAGTTTTGAACTCGTTATCTCGTTGTTAGTAATCCATGACCTTAAATTTGAAGCCAGTAAATTTTTGAACATTATTTTACTGGGATTAGTCTTTCGACTGTCACCATAGTGGAGTATCACCTTCAAAAATTTAATTGTCTAGACTGACCTCAGTATCTATTTCAATCTGG
>NW_021834159.1:20000-50931 GCF_006345805.1 Octopus sinensis
ATAACAACAGTTATATCTTTCCTCCATCCAGACACATTATATTTAATTACACACTGATGTGAAATGTATCATATTTCATTAATGTAGAATATTATAAACACTCTGTATTTTTGTTATTCTGAATATAGCTTCAGGATTTTCTGAGTGTCATACTACAAACACATTATTTATTTTTTTCTATTATCCTTCACAAATGCAACATATTTTATTTAAATTTGGTAATCATTATTTTGTATTTAAAACACTACTCATCATAGACATATAAATTTTTAATATAATTTTCAAAAAAATTATAGCTCATATGCTTAGTGTATGTTTGAATTAAAATTTTTGTTTTCCAAACTTAAGCTCAGACACAAAATATTTATGTGACACTCAGTTTGCAAGTGCACCATATTTTTACCAAAACTCAACTCTAAAGTAAACCATATTTCTGCATACTCAAAAGACAAATCTATATGTATAAAGCTGAAGTTGTCTCTGTGTGGCAGGTTTGGTAGCCTCCAACTAACACTATCTCCTCCTGCAGCGCAAGTTGACCAAAATTGAGAGTATGATAGAAGAAGGCTTGCTCTTCATTCCGTAGAAGATAAAATTCAAATCGGACCATGTTAACACCAAAAATTATTTACATCAAAAAGGTGCATTTTTTTCTATGAAAATTCCTATTTTTTACGATTTTTTTTACTGCTGTGTTGCCATTTTTTGGTGTACTTCAACCAGAAAAATGTTTACTTAAAGAGAATAACAAGCTACATAATGCAAAATTTTTACTTTTCAAAAATTCCAATTCTAAAGGGTTGAAACAAACCCGAGCAACACCGAGCGATACTGCTAGTTCAATATAATATATATCACACTCTGTCTTCAAGTACACCATATTTTCTCATGCTCAAAACTCAAAAAATTCTTATAAACAACAGCAACTGAACAGCATTGAACACAATATATCGAACACAATATATCTAATGAAACCCAGTCTTCTTCTTAATATATTTTATTACCATGAGACCACAAACAAACTATATTTTGTTACACTCAAACCCCAAAACACAATATATTTCAAATCAAATATTTTTTATTTTATTTTACATTTAGAACTATATTTTAACATCCTTGCACCTAAAACGCATAACAGTTTCTCATTTTCACACATAAAACCATATATTTTCTCACTCTCAAATCTTAAGTACACACTATGTTAATCACAGTCTGCAAGCATTATATTTTCCTTCATTCAAACCTAATGTAAATTTTCAAGTTTAAACATAATTCACAGTCAAACCTCAGAAATTGTTTAGTTTATAATATAATTCACTGATTCGAATACTGTTTTTTTTTCATATTTTTGTAATATTTATTATTTCATTCTTAGACACATTCAGCACAATATTTTGTCAACCTCAGATCACAAGCACACTATATTTAGATGTTCTGCATTTACTTCCTGTTAGATGTCAAATATATTTTCTCACTTTCAAAACTCAGGTATATCATATTCTGTCAAACTTGGGACACAAACTCTATATATTTCTCACACTCCCCATTAGATTGACAATTTTTTTCCTTGTATTTTTAATAATACATGTCACTCATGCAATATCTTGCTCATAAGCTTAAATAATATATTTCCTGTAACTTAGACCTCACACATCAGTCGTAAAAACCATTCCAAAACAGACCTTACCAGTGCTGGTGTCACATCAAAAGCAACCAGCCCAATCTGTAAAATGGTTGGCATTACAAAGGGCATCCAGTTGTAAAAACCACGGCAGAACAGACCTCAGTAGTGCTGTTGTCACATGTAAAAACACCCAGTCCAGTTTGTAAAGTGGTTGGAATTAGGAAGGGCATCCAGCCTTAAAAAAACTATGCTAGAACAGGCCTCACCAGTGCTGGTACCACGTTAAAAGTACCTAGTCCATTCTGTAAAGGGGTGGGTATTAGTAAGGGCATTCAGCTGTAAAAATCATGCCAAGACAGACAGTGGAGCTTGGTGCAGTCCTCTGGTTTGCCAGCTCCTGTCAAGCCATTCATTCCATGCCAGCATGGAAAACAGATGTTAACTGATGATGATAATGATGATGATGACAATAATGCTGATGATGGTGATGGTGGTGGTGATGATGATGATGATGATGATGACAAATCTATGCCAGACATACACTACTACTTCATAGACTACATATACACTATATTTTCACCTAGTCTATTCCTAACACACACTATTCCTTCACAGTTTATAAACACCTTATATTTTAATCATCTACTAACAGCCTCTCTTTCTTCATAGTCTACATACACACTATATTTTCTTGTAATCAACAAGCACACTATATTTCTAGATAGTCTCCATGCTCTATATTATTTTCATAAGTTACTTACAAATACACTTTAGTTCTCAGTCTGTGTACACACTATATTTTTTTCAAAATCTACAGACACCATTTATTTCACATTTCTCATACGCACTGTATTTTCTCATTCAGGCATCACCAACTCAGTATTTCAATGCATTCTCATATCAGGCTAAATATCTTTTACATTTTGATTTCACAATATGTCATCCAGCTTAACACAGCCATTTTACTATTGGATGTCTTTTATTAGAGTCAACCTTTTTACAAGACTGGGTTAGTTGTCTGCAGATAATTTCCTCCAAACTGTTACAAGGGCCCTGAAAAATTGCAAAGAATTTCCCCCAAATACACATGCACAAAGACACAATGGTCTTCAAAAAAAAAAAAAAAAAGGCAATAATGATTAGCATTCAAAAAGCTAGAAATAGCAGCTAACGTTCTCTCTCTTTTGAACCACAAATCTTAGATAAAGAAAGGACACATTGGATAATAGTAATCCTAGAGATTACTTACAAAGCAAGATGGTCATAGCTGGAGTACCTTTGATCATGGTTGAACAGGGGCTACATAAGAGCGGCAACAACTCAAAAGACTTACACATATTGGAGTCATCTAATTAATTTCTTATCAAAATATCACTTAATCACAAAGATTTTACCCATATTCTAATATACACTCTCCTCAAATCTTGAGTGCAGCAACATTCACTAAATTACCTAACAAAAATCATATAATAACACTTCTAGACATATAAGAAGACTTCTAATTATATTAAATGAATGTCATATACTCAAGTTCTAAATGAAAGTCAGTTGTTGATTAGCCACAGGCCATCGTTGATTGAACAGATCTGTTATCAAATAGAGCAACTGATTGCTAGAAATATTAAAGCATAGGACAAATATGTTTCTTTATTACCCATAAGGGCCTAAACACAGAGGGGACAAACAAGGACAGACAAACAAATTAAGTCGATTACATCGACCCCCAGTGCGTAACTGGTACTTAATTTATCGACCTCGAAAGGATGAAAGGCAAAGTCGACCTCAGCGGAATTTGAACCCATAGGATAAATAAATAGCTTGTGGTACTTGTTCTGGTTCTTTATGTTTCGAGTTCAAATCCTGCCAAGGTTAGCTTTGCCTTTCATTCTTCTGAGGCTGTTAAAATCCTTTATACCCTAGGTACAAGGCCTGAAATTTTGTACAAGAGAACTGGTTGGTTGCATGGACCCCAGTGCTGGACTGGTTTTTATTTTATCAACCTTGGAAAGATAAAAGGTGACGTTGACCTCTATGGTTCAGTCCCACTGCGTGGCACCTTGGGCAAGTGTATTCTACTATAGCCTCAGGCCTACTAAAGCCTTGTGAGTGGATTTAGTAGAAGGAAACTGAAAGAAGCCTGTCGTATATATGTATATGTATGTGTGTGTGTGTGTTTGTCCCCCCCAACATCGTTTGACAACCGATGCTGGTGTGTTTACGTCCCCATAACTTAGTGGTAGAATAAGCACTAGGCTTACAAAGAATAAATCCTGGGGTGCTCCAGCATGGCCGCAGTCAAATGACTGAAACAAGTAAAAGAGTATTAGTCAAGAACTGGATCTCTCTCTCTCTCTAGCTCTCTTGAATCTGTTGTGCTGTGACAACAACTTGGGTGGAAATAGGGGACGACACATTGTATCCTTTTCTTCCTAGATAATTCCTTTCACTCTATTGCAGTTGGAAAATGTGGTCCCTGAGATTCGGGAATAGTATGGATTCTGATAACATGCTGATGCAGGTTAAATACCTTCCAACAATGATGACCTAGTCTTGTGCATTCATCTATAGAACTATTTTATCCATGGTGTTCTTCCATGTTTAAAGACAATAGTGTGTGATTTGGCAGACATTTGGCTGCTATTTTTAGCAGGTCGTCTAGCTATGTAGTGATTCCACCTCGTCATCATTAAGGTGTTTTTTCCCCTCTTAGACTCTTTCAGACTACTACTACTACTACTACTGATCCTGCTGCTGCTGCTGCTGCTATATTTTCATCATAGGATGATTCATTGCCGAATACCTATAAGGTCTCTTCCAACCCTTCTCCATCAAGAACTCTCTTGGCTGTTTTAATCATGCTGAGCTTAGCTGGTGGTACTTAGTGCTGTAAATCCCTTACAGAGCCATTAGCTCAACACTTAAAGACCCTCATCAGTCATGAATGACCATGGAATTGCACCTACAAAGTCCCTCTCTGAGGTACAAGTCCAGAGAAATTTGTTTATAGGAGCCCAGCAGTTGCCATGCTCCCCTCTCCATGTCAATGATGTTATCCAAGGGAAAGCAAAGGCTATTTATTACAGCTTGGCACTAGTGACATTTTAACTCATTTCTTCAATTGAGTGAACTGGAGCAACATGAAATGAAGTGTCTTGCTCAAGAACACAACACACAGCCTGGTCCGGGAATCGAACTCACTACCACCCGATTGTGAGCTTGGTGCTCTAACCATTGAGCCGTGTACCTTCACCTCAACACTTACAGAAGTAGAAGGTAACTTACAAAACAAGTTGACCCGAAGGGGTTCTTGATGGCTTCTCAACAGCTCACGGAAGTACTTGAACATAGCCATATAAACTCACTAAAACCTGACAATTGTGCACTATTTTGCTCCTGGTTATAGCAATGAATTACTCGACTTTGAAAACAAACACCAAGGGAATAAAGGTGCTCCTGAGTAGCCACTCGATCTGCAACAAATAACAGTCAAACTTCCCTCAAATGACACTTTACTGTCTTAAAAAGAAAATGGACATGCTGAATAATGTGGGTCCTCTGCAGATAAAAAAAAAAGATGGGATGGTCACTTTTTATCATAGGTGTTCTCGATGAGGGTTGGACTAAGGTTAACAACGAGAATGACTACAACAAACACTATGGTGGGTCCCTAGGTAGTCGCTTGTCTTCCTAGAAATAGGTACCAAATCTTACTCATACCACACTCTACTGTCTTATAATTGGGATATCTCTACATATTGTGCTAACGATATATATATGTGTGTGTGTGTGTGTGTGTGTGTGTGTGTGTGTGTGTGTGTGTGTATGTTTGTTTGTCTGTGCGTGTCCCCACCAACATCGCTTGACAACCGATGTTGGTATGTTTACGTACCCGTAACTTAGCGGTTCAACAAAAGAGACCGATAGAATAAGTACTAGGCTTACAAAGAATAAGTCCTGGGATCGACTTGCTCGACTAAAGGTGGTGATCCAGTATGGCCGCAGTCAACTGACTGAAACAAGTCAATATATATATATATAATGAAGAAATAAGTGATATAGGTATCCACTTTATACAGCTCAACCAATTAGCACACTGAAAGTACTTCGGGAATATAAAATTAAGGAGAAGAGAAAACAATTCAAAGGCCGATGTATATATTCATTCAATCCATATTAACGAAATTCTCCATGGTATACAATATACATACATAGATGCATTCATCTATATGATATATAAAAAAAAATTCTAAGGATTTATAAATACATAGATATTATCGAAAATTTATAAATATATAAAAATTCATAGGCATATAAAAATTTACAAACGCATAAAAATTCATAAATATAAATATATAAAAGTTTAAGTCCATAAAGGTACTTGTGAAATCCGAATGAAGAGGATGATAAAGCGGATGTAAAATAATTCATAAGGAGTCTGGAACATATATATATATATATATATATATATATATATATATATATATATATATATATATATATATATATATATAATATATATATATATATATATACGACGGGCTTCCACACAGTTTCTACCTTGCAAATAGACTAACAAAGTATTGGTCGGCCCGGGATTATAGTAGAAGTCATTTGCTAGAGGTGCCGCAAAGAGGGACTGAACCCAAAACCGAATGGTTGCAAAACGAGCTTCTTTACCACACAGCTATGTTTGCAAATCAACGACGACGATGACGACGATGAACTACTTAGATCTTGATGGTCTCAGCTGTCTTGTTAGTGATAGGGTCCTGAGATACCATTGATCTAGCTCGTTGCTTGATACTACGTCAATACGGACATCTGCTTTTGCCCAATATATAACCACGCCTTTCTGTGGAGGACGCTTACGATAAGCTGATGCTGTATCTAGGATTACACAGTTTCAATTTCTATTTAGTCTTGCCAAATGACAACAACAATAATGATAACAACAACAAAAACAACAATAATTGTTTCAGATTTTGGCACAAGGTCAGCAACTTCGGGGTAGGAAGTATGTCGATAACATTGATGATGATGACGATGATGACGATGATGATGATGATGATGATGACGATGACGATGACGATGATGATGACGATGATGATGACGATGATGACGATGATGATGACGATGACGATGATGATGATGACGATGATGATGAGGATGATGATGACGATGACGATGATGACGATGATGATGATGATGATGACGATGATGATGACGATGACGATGATGATGACGATGACGATGACGATGATGATGATGATGATGACGACGACGACGACGACGCACTCAGAGAGCGCAAACATCCGCCAAGGCAATACCAATGTCCTCTCAACGATTAGCTGGAAGTGATTTTTAAAATGAGAACATCTAAAATAAACTCAACTGCTCTTGCAAATCAGAATACTAAAAATGAATCCGACCGCTTTCAAAAATTAAGTTAAAAAAATCAGAAAATAATTCGGAACCCTTGTTTGGTACTGGATCGATCACAAAATCTAATCAGTTCGTGTCAGTCACAAGGCCAAACATCCCTTAAAGTTTCATCCGAATCCATCCAGCGGTTCTTGAGATATCTTGTCCACAGACAAACTAACCAACCAACAAACAAACAAATGCGACTGAAACAATACCTCCATCTTAGCGAAGGCGGAGGTAATAATAATAATAATAATAATAATAATAATAATAATAATAATAATAATATAATAATGATAATAATAATAAATACCATAATGCAATACCAGCCAGTGGCTCTCATTGCTTCTGATCTTAACTGATTGGAAGTGTTATCATGTACATTGTTTTGTCTTGGTGTAAAAGATGGGCTACAGAAAATATTCTGCTCAAAACCAGGGATTTGCTTGTCAGTTGCTTGACCTTAACCAGTTGAGCATGTCCCGTGGTGGCTGACGGTATGTTCATCTCTGATTACGAGCAGAAGTAGGAGGGTGCATCATAGCCATGTGTTGTAAGGAATTCTAGGGGTTTGAATAATTCACCTCTGGAAACATGGGTGCTTTGTTCAACAGCCTTAAACAACCCTTATTCAGGGACCTTTTGAGCGGGATGGGCAACTCAACCTGAAGAAAATTGTAACTGGGCCCCACCTGTTTATCTTGGTATGAGATCACCATGTGGTTGTGATGCATGTGCCTGGTGTGCCCTTATCAGGCGGATAGTCATGATGGGTATACTGGGCTTCGTATAATTGTACTCCAGGGTCACTTTGATGGCATGCAGTGCTCTCTCACTCAATAATAATAATAATAATAATGTTTCAAAGTTTGCCACAAGGACAGCAATTTTAGAAGATGGGATGAGTGGATTACAGCGACCCCAATGTTCAACTGGTACTTATTTTATCGACTCTGAAAGCATGATAGGTAAAGGCGACCTCGGCGGAATTTGAACTCAGAACGTAGCCACGGGCGAAATACTGCTAAGCATTTCGTCCCGCGTCCTATCGATTCTGCCAGTTCGCCGCCTTCAATAATAATAATAATAATAATATAATAATAATAATAATAATAATATAATAATAATAATAATAAATAAGGGTCTATGAGCATTTCAGAATCTCATTAATGCTTTTGAAGTCAATGAGAAGAAAATGTTATTTTTTTTTTTTTGTATATTTGCTTCTCTTTCTTTCGTTCCTTCTGTCAGAGGTCATGCCACTCTCAATAAGATCTCTTTTTTTCCTATGGCCATTTTCCCGAGCAACATGTCTAACGTAACTCAGTTTTTCTTCCGCCAATAAATACTATGCAGAAGTATTGTAGTTGTGCCAAATTTGTTCAGTATCCATTCGGTCATTGTTTTTTTTTTCTTTCTCCATAATTTACTCAAAGAAGACATTAGTGGCACATCATAGCCCCAAAATGCTTAAATTCTTCTTTTGCCATCTAACACCTTCATCATATAGCATTCAGATCTGCACAAGTGGTGATAGGAGACAGACAAAACACCAGTTTTAAGTACTATATTTTTATGTCTTAATGGCGTCAGTTAAGTTTATTACAGTTGTCACGTAACAGGTTTATTTACCTAAATGGCTAGAGAATGAAAAGTACGTACCTGTATGGCGAACTAAGTTCTATGTGATGCCAGTGATATTTTTGTGAATGTAAGCTGCTCTCTTTCTTCCCAGCTCAAAAAAAAAAAAGATAGAGTGAAAAATTTGAATAATTACATAAAATGACGATGTTTTAGTAAGCGGGTGTTTAAATAACTCAAAAACCCAACAAAGAATTTCTTATAATGAACGATGTTTCTAAATTTTCTTTTCTGCATTTCTAAAAATCATTCATGATGTATAATAATGGTTTCAAATTTTTAGTGCAAGGCCAACAATTTCGGGAGAGGGGCTGAGTCGATTACATCGACCCTAGCGCTGAACTGGTACTTATTTTATCGACCTTGAAAGGATAAAAGGCAAAGCCGACCTTGGCGAAATTTGAACCCAGGACGTAAGGACAAATGAAGTGCCGCTAAACAGTTTGCCCGGTGCGCTAACGACTCTACCAGTTCGCAGCCTTAGCCATAATAAGTTTCAAATATTTGGCACAAGGGCAGCAATTTCGGGAGAGGGGGCTAGTCAATTACTTCGATCCCAGTACTTATTTATCGATCTCGAAAGGATGAAAGGCAAAGTCGACCTCGGCTGAATTTGAACCCAGGACGTAAGGACAAATGAAGTGCCGCTAAACAGTTTGCCCGGTGCGCTAACGACTCTACCAGTTCGCAGCCTTAGCCATAATAAGTTTCAAATATTTGGCACAAGGGCAGCAATTTCGGGAGAGGGGGCTAATCAATTACATCGATCCCAGTACTTATTTATCGATCTCGAAAGGATGAGAGGCAAAGTCGAGCTCGGCTGAATTTGAACTCAGAACGTAAAGACAGACGAAAAGATGCTAAGCACTTGACCCGGCGTGCTAGCGATTTTGCGACATCATCTGCCTTCTTCACGATGTAATAATAATTTATTTTTATTTCTTGTATTAGTTTCTGTTGGTCTATGGGTGTATAAAATTATTGTTTCAGCTGTGCAGAAAATACGATTTTCTTGTAACGGGTATGTAGAATTAGCAATGAGATGTTGGCGTATAATGGTTATTACCGCAGGGTATGGTTCGCCGATATAATTATAAATACACAATACTAAGGTTATCTTTTAAAAAATATATAACAAGATCTATTATTAGGCTTGAACACAAATTACGAACCGTTTATAACATTATCTACTAGAAAGTAATTATTATAAATTTCGAGCGCAGGAGTGGCTGCGTGGCTAAGTTAGTTTTCCAGCCAAAGGGTTTCGGGTTCAGTTTCACTGCGTGGCATCTTCGGTAAGTGTCTTCTACTAGAGCCCCGAGCTGACCTAAGTCTTGTGAGTGGATTTGGTTGACGGAAACTGGAAGAAGCTTGTCTTATATATATAATATATATATATATATATATATATATATATATATATATATATACACACACGATGAATAGCTTTGCGTAAACCATGGTCCGTTTTGTTCTCTTACTTTATTATCATCTTATAATCATCTCTTAATAATGACTTTTATGACTCGTATTATTACCTCAGTCAATCTAAATGTATATATTTGTCGTTACCTGTCATAAATAGCCTTTTTTTTTTAAATTTGCAGTGTGTATTTTCGTTGATTTTTCATATTTTACCCTTACATTTCCACGTGTATTTTATATTTTCTTTTTGTAACATATTTCTACTATATATATATAATTAATGTATGTATGTGTGTGTTACTTTGTCTTGCCATCGCGTAAATACGTGCAATATATTTCCAATATTATGTGAAAGCATGTTTAGCCACGGGGTTATATTATATTGCTTGGAAACGGGGAAGAGTTGGCGACAGGAAGGGCATCCAGTCGCAAAGAAATCTGCCTCTACAAATTCCGTTTGACCCATTTGCAAGCAAGAAAAAAATGACGTCGACGATGACAATGGTGATGATTTACCTTATTTGGTAGGTCTGTAATTCTCAACTACCAAACGTTCCATTGCTTGAGGTGATCATACCGTAGTATTACAATATTTCATTTCCACTAGGTGTTTGCATTTCATATCAATCGAAATAAAATGGTCTGAATCAGGAACCGAAATCACGTCTATGCCTCCCTGTATGGCATTTATCTGCCTCTAAGAGTAAAACGGTGGAGGCGCGTGGCTTAGTGGTAAGGGTGTCAGCATCATGATCGTAAGATTGTGGTTTCGATTCCTGGACCGGGCGATGCGTTGTGTTCTTGAGCAAAACACTTCATTACACGTTGCTCCAGTCCACTCAGCTGGCAAAAATGAGTAATCACGCAATGGACTGGCGTCCCGTCCAGCTGGGGAACACATACGCCATTGAAACCGGGAAACCGGGTCCAAGAGCCTGGTTAGGCTTTAAAAGGGCGCATTTATTATTTGTGGAGGCACGTTGCTTAGTGGTTAGGGTGTCAGCATCATGATCGCAAGATTGTGGTTTCGATTCCTGGACCGGGCGATGCGTTGTGTTCTTGAGCAAAACACTTCATTACACGTTGCTCCAGTCCACTCGGCTGGCAAAAGTGAGTAACACTGCGATGGACTGGCGTCTCATCCAGCTGGGGAACACATACGCCATTGAAACCGGGAAACCGGGACCATGAGCCTGGCTAGGCTTTAAAAAAGGCGCATTTATTTATTATATAAGAGTAAAACGTTGTGTAACTCGAGTTGGTATATAGGACAAAGATATGAGTAGTAGTTTGTTTTCTACTATCCACTAACGATTATTGTTTATGAAGTTTGAAACTATTTCTTTTTCTTTTTTCCTCTCTCTCTCTCTATCACTGTACACACACACATACACAGTCATACACACGTATGTATGTATGTATGTATGTATGTATGTATGTATGTATGTATGTATGTATGTATGTATGTATGTATGTGTGTATATATGTATGTATGTATGTATGTTTGTTTGTATGTATGTATGTGGGGGAGTTGAAGGTGGGTATTTACGTGTGTAATACACGTTTCGTAAGACACACTAATCGTATATTATTTAAGTGCAACTCTCTCTACCACGACGATATTGGATTTCATTACTATATATATATATATATATATATATCATACATACACACGGGCGCACCCATATATATATATATATACATACATTATCTATATATATATATATATATACGCACACACATATATATATACATGCATATAAATATATATGTCCACACATATAATAATTTTTTTATCTCACACACACACACATCTATATATATATGGTGAAGACGTGTGCCCTACTAATTAATGTGTTGATCTCATAAGGTCGGGCGTTCGACTCCTGGTCTAGCTGGCGCATTGTATTCTCGAGCATGAACATTGCTTTCATTCTATTCCACCCTCTCTCTCTGTCTCTGTCTCTCTGTCTCTTCTGTGTCTGTCTGTCTCTCTGTCTCTCTCTGTGTCTGTCTGTCTGTCTCTCTCTCTATCTATCTATCTATATATATACACACATTACATACATACATACATATATATACATATATATAATATATATTATATATATATATATATCATATATATATAATATATATATATTATATAATATATATATATACTCTCTCTTTTTTACTCTCTTACATGTTTCAGTCATTTGACTGAGGCCATTCTGGAGCACCGCCTTTAGTCGAGCAAATCGACTCCAGGACTTATTCTTTGTAAGCCTAGTACTTATTCTATCGGTGTCTTTTGGCGAACCGCTAAGTTACGGTGACGTAAACACACCAGCATCGGTTGTCAAGCGATGTTGGGGGGACAAACACAGGCACACAAACATACACACACACAGACATATATATAATCCACTCACAAGTCTTTGGTCGACTCGAGGCTATAGTAGAAGACACTTGCCGATGGTGCCACGCAGTCGGACTGAACCCGGACCCATATGGTTCGCATATAAGCTACTTACCACACAGCCACTCCTACGCCTATATATATTTATATATATACATACATAAATACACACACACATATATATAATTGTTTATATATATATATATATATATATATAATATGTAATATATATAATTTTGCCTGTGTATAAACATTGATTCTACCTATGGATATACTTTAAACTATTTCTATAGTTAGATCATAATTTTGTCTACATGTATGCTAATACTATAAATTAAGATGAGCCGGGAAAGGGTATTTATCTGGTCACACGTCCTTCCACAAATAGTCGCCAAATTTCCATCCAATCACACCTTATTCTCTTAAAAAAGAGACTGTGTATTGGGTATCGGTATCCCGAAGACATTTTGTTGGAGAAGAAGACATAATCATCACAGCTGGAATGCCTTTAATTATAGGTTTAATCAACACCGCCAACAAGAAATTAAGTCAAAATTCTGCCTGTCTTAATAAAAGTAACGTGCACTAAGTTAATTACAGCACGTATTTAATTAATAATCATCATTAATATTTCAATTCCTTAGTATAAATAAGTTAATTCGAATGATATTTAATCCTCAGCTTTGCAACTGTTTGGTAAAGGCATTAATTCAAGTGACTGCATTCCGTTACAATTTTCTCGTATCTTCAAGCTAAGTAAGTTATAGTGATAAACACAAGATAATTTGAGCGATTATTTTGAAAGAAAAAAATAAAGCAGTAATAATTGCTCTCCCCCTCAGGATTAGTAGAATGAGTAAAACGAAGCTAATCCGAGTGTCATTTAATCATTAACTTAACAATTTCTCAAAGAACAGACCCTTGAGTTAATAATATAATATTGGTGTTAAACGAATTAACCCAAGTGTCGTATAAACCGTAACACTTAAAAACCCCTTAATCTCCAAGCCAACACTTATGTTAAATGAGTTAATCCGAGTATCTTTAAATCATTGGGCTTTTCTTTTACGACCCCGACCCCAGCCAGCCCCGGCGTCAGCCTCTCATAAAGTTAGTGCATTTGAGCTGGCTGAATTTAATCCAAGAGTCATTTATATTTTAATTGGCATCTCTTCGAAATCCTACAAACTTCTTTGGGTATCAAAATTTCTTACATAATTTAATAATGTTGACAAACAAGTGACACATAGAATGGAGTTGGTAGTTGAGTGGGGACGTGTGGCGTGTAAGTAGTATCAGTGACCAAATCTACAATATTTAGGGCATGGCAGTTGTTGATGTAGGAATAATAATAATAATAATAATAATGGTTTCAAATTATGCTACAAGGGCAGCAATTTTTGGGGAGGAGATGAGTCAATTACATCGACCCCAGTGTTCAACTGGTACTTATTTTATTGACCCTGAAAGGATGACAAGTAAAGTCCACTTCCGTGGAATCTGAACTCAGAACATAGCGACGAGCGAAATACCTATTTCTTTACTACCCACAAGGAGCTAAACACAGAGAGGACAAACAAGGACAGACAAACGGATTTAGTCGATTTTATCGACCCCAGTGCGTAACTGGTACTTATTTAATCGACCCCGACAGGATAAAAGGCAAAGTGGACCTCGGCGGAATTTGAACTCAGAACGTAGCGGCAGACGAAATACCGCTAAGCATTCCGTCCAGTGCGCTGACGGTTCTGCCAGCTCGCCCCCTGAATAATAATAATAATAATAATAATAATAATAATAATAATAATAATAATAATAATAATAATAATAATAATAATAATAATAATAATAATAATAGTTTCAAATTTTGGTACAAGGCCAGAAGTTTCAAGGAGGGGCTAAGTCGATTATATCGACCCCAGTGATCATCTGGTACTTATTTTATCGACCCCGACCCCGAATGGATGAAAGGCAAAGCCGATTCATCGGAATTTGAATTCAGAATGAAAACACGGGCGAGATGCTGTCAAGCATTTTGTTGGGTGTGGTAACGATTCTACTCACTCTCCAATAATAATTCTTTCTAACTTTTGGCACAAGACCAGCAATTGAAGGGGGAGGGGTAAGTTGATTACATCGACCCCCAGTGCGCTCAACTGGTACTTGTTTAGTCGACCCCCGAAAGAATGAAAGATAAAATCGGCCTCGGAGAGATTTTAGCTTAGCATGTAAAAAGCCAGAAAATACTATTAAGCGTTTTGTCTAGTGTGCTAACGATTCGCCCAGCTAGCCAATAATAATTCTAATCCTTACACAAGGCCTGAAAATTGTGCGAAGGTGGCTAATCGATTACATTGATCCCAGTGTTTAACTGGTACTTATTTCATCGACTCCGAAAAGATGAAAGGCTAAGTCGACCTTGTTGAGATTTGAACTTAGAACATATAGAGACCCAGAAGAAAAGTCGCTAGGCAATTTATTCGATTCACTAACGCTTCTTATTTCTTTATTGCCACAAGGGGCTAAACATAGAGGAGACAAACAAGGAGTGACAAAGGGATTAAGTCGATTACATCGACCCCATTGCGTGACTGGTACTTAATTTATCGACCCCGAAACGATGAAAGGCAAAGTCGACCTCGGCGGAATTTGAACTCAAAACGTAACGGCAGACGAAGACAGACGAAATACCTATTTCTTTATTACCCACAAGGGGCTAAACATAGAGGGGACAAACAAGGACATACATAGGTATTAAGTCGATTACATCGACCCCAGTGCGTAACTGGTGCTTAATTTATCGACCCCGAAACGATGAAAGGCAAAGTCGACCTCGGCGGAATTTGAACTCACAACGTAACGGCAGACGAAATACCTATTTCTTTACTACCCACAAGGGGCTAAACACAAAGGGGACAAACAAGGACAGACAAATGGATTAAGTCGATTACATCGACCCCAGTTCGTATCTGGTACTTAATTTATCGACCCCGAAAGGATGAAAGGCAAAGTCGACCTCGGCGGAATTTGAACTCACAACGTAACGGCAGACGAAATACCGCTAAGCATTTCGCCTGGCATGCTAACATTTCTGCCAGCTCACCACTAAGCATTTCACCCGGCGTGCTAACGTTTCTGCCAGCTTTAATGCTTGTCACAAATTTTGACTCCGTGTTGACCTCGCAAACCAGCTTGACCGATACTAGCTCTATCAAAAAGCACACATCATCAATGACCACATGTTCAAGTTTTTAATTCTTTTATTCTTCTGAATCTATTGATAGCATAATGATATTTGTGACTTTCTACTCCTCTGCCTGTCTGCGTGTCTGCCTGTCTGTTTCTCCCTTTCTTCCTCTATCATCTCTTCTCTCTTCACCTCTGACTGTTTTAGACCCAAATCCTAGCAACTGGTATCTATGTCTATTTAATATGCCACCAGACAGAAATCTTACTCGCACAAAACCCACATTTAATAACACCCGCCCACATCTGCATGAATAAACAAATACATGTTTAAAAAGGACATTACAAAAATATAACAGAAACACACTTTATGCAACTGCACTAAACCGAGTCACTTACTATGATGCTAAAATCCCATCCAATGCTGTGAAATATTATCATTTAATAATAAAAATAAAGGTAGTAATTTGGAATAAAAAGGAAAAAAAAAACAGGACATTGTTTCCAGCCTCCTAGGAATTTCATTTGATGGGATCTACTATGAGAGTATTCACTTAGCGATAAGGAATTACATGATACATAAATATTGAGGAAATGCTTAGTAAAGAAAATGTGTACTGGTCGTCGCCCGAATAAAATGGGATTGAGTTCTCCAGAGTCTGAGTTAGACACAAGACAGATGTTGAAGAGAGGAGACATGTCATTGATGAAAGGACTTTGACAAACTAACAACCGATTGATTGTTTAACGATCGATTAGTCAGTTGATTAGATATTGAACCAGTGCGTGTGTTGTTATTATTATTGGGCGACAGATTCAATGCAGACCTTGAAGAGAGGGGGCATATAATTGATGACGTCGTGAATAGCAACGAAAAAACTTGGAAAGAAACGGTTGATTGTTTGCTTAAACAACACATAAACAGACGATCGATTAGTTGGCTGGTTAGACTTTTAACCAATTGTCTAACAATAAAGAAATGATATTGAACCAGTGCGCGTGTTTTTTAATATTGGCGAAATGACCCTCCCAAGACACAACAAAATATACTTCGAGACAATCCTAAAAGATTTTGTAGGAAAATTGCAAAAGCTAATATACATATTAAAGCCGCACATACCGAGGGGGAAGTATTTCTCCCAGGATTCATCAACGAGTCAGAGACTGAAGATACTATAGAGCAAATATGGAAAGATATCTTCGATGAAGGTCTTGGGACTTCACTGAGAAGTTACAGCAAAAGGAAATAACATGGGAAGGATAAACTCCCTAACTTCCGGTTGAATGCTTTCCCTAAATCTCATGGGAGAATGACACACCTCTATAACAGCTTTATGCATGACTCCTGGAAAATACCTCCCAGTCTGCTATATAGAGTAACTCACTCTCCCAAAATGACGAAACCAATAATCCTCAAAACTACCGACTGTGTAAAATAATTAATACCCATCGTTAATGAATATACGTATATCTTCCTGATAGATAACAAAATATTCCTGACGAATAAGAAGGTTGTAAACATTGCTTGTATGAGAGTAAAGACAGGCTTTTAATCAATAAAACGATTCTAGAGGACTGGCATAAAAGCTTACAAAGATCTTTTCATTGCATATGTTGATTAAAAAAATACAAAACAGGCTTTGATAGCTTGATGAATATGCTAAGCCACATTATTGATGGAAGAACTTTCGAAAGCGTACAATATACAGATAGAGAAGACTACCATAATCAAGTAATTAGATCTTGAAGAAAACTATAAATATTTAGAGCTATACGAAGTGGGTGGTATCCAGCGCCCACAAACAAACGCACCAGGAAATGCAGAAAGAATGCTATCATAGTGTTAGCGCAATGCCAAAGTGCAAACTTAATGCGAGAAAGAAGATTGATGCTATCACTTGCTTATGCCTGTTGTAATCTACAGCTCTAATATCATAAAATGGCCCATCAATGACATGAATAAAATTGACGCAAAAATACGCAAGTTTCTCACGATGCAGACTATACATCCCACAAAAGAATGAAGGACGTCGACTGATGCTGTTGCAAATGTCTTTAAAGACAGTAATCATTGGATTAGACATCTCTCTAAAGAATACTAATGACTGGATCTTTCAAGTTGTCTGCAAGCATGTAAGTACCAAGAAATTATATTCAATATCAGAAGAAGCAAAGAAATGTGTAAAGAAATTGACGATCACCGAGACAAGATGAAACACTCGCAGTGGAAGCAAAACAAAAGCACAAGTCAATTCACATGCAACCACACAGACACAGACACACACACACACACACACACACACACACACACACACACACACACACACACACACACACACACACACACACACACACACACACACACACACACGCACGCACACACACACGGCCAAAGGCAGTGAGCTGGTAGAATCGTTAGCACAGCGGACGAAATGCTTAGCGGCATTTCGTCTGCCTCTACGTTCTGAGTTCAAATTCTGCCGAGGTCAGCTTTGCCTTTCATACTTTCGGGGTCGATAAATTAAGTAGCAGTTACGCCCTGGGGTCGATGTAATCGTCTTAATCCCTTTTTCTGTCCTTGTTTGTCCCCTCTATGTTTAGCCCCTTGTGGGCAATAAAAAAATAAGAATCGTTATTATTCTGGGCGAAATGCTTAGCAACATTGTCCTTACGTTTTGAGTTCAAATTCCGCCGAGGTCGACTTTGCCTTTAATCCTTTCGAAGTCGATAAAATAACTACCAGCTGAACACCTTAATCCCTTCTCCGAAACTACTGACCTTGTGCCAAAATTTGAAACCAATACATACATATTAATATTACTCAAAGAAATACCAACTTTGATTTTCATGTTTTATTTACCATCTTATAATAATATAATATAAGATAATATAACAGAATGAAATAATGGAATATTAAATATCCATTCTGATTGAACTAGTACTTTCATGCATTAAACTATGCAATCTTCAGGTTCATATAGTTGTGGTGACAGTTATATTTTACAATTCACAACAATAATGAGAAGGCTAAAATGTGTGCCTTAAATACATTTGTATAGGTTCCAGAATGTTAAGTTTTACAAACTGTATTCTGAACAACCAGTGTGTGACTTTACTAAATGATGTAAGTTGATTGGTGTTTGGTTTAGGCGTCACGGTTTGTTGAATATTGAATATGTCAAGAGACCTGTATTTTGGACCTGGCCAAAGCAGTGTTTGGCTACTTTTAGAAATGTGAAGAACATTTCCCAGGGATTTTTTACATCTCATTTATCATCGTCAACATTATCATTACCTTTATTATTGATGCCTTTATTATCTATCTATCTATCTATCTATCTATCTATCTATCTATCTATCTATCTATCTATCTCTCTATCTATCTATCTATCTATCTATCTATCTATCTATCTATCTATCTATCTATCTATCTATCTATCTATCTACACACATATATATGTATATATATATGTACACATACACACACACACACACCACACACACACACACACACATATATATATATATATACAACTTATATATACAAGTTGTTTATAATTTTAACCTTAAAGGTATTTTAATATGCTGCCACATTTTCTGATGAAATTTTTTTCTGTAAAAAAGCTTCATCCTATATTAGTGTATATATATATGTCTGCATCATACAATATATCAAGGCATTGCAGATAAATGATTTGATAGATTCATAAACATAAAGTAGCTATAGATAAAAATATATAAGGACAATCCATCACACACCGACGAGAAATCGGTGTCAAGGTCGGATTGGAGTACACAACGACCCCAACTAATCACCCACTTTGGACGCAGGAAAGTGATACATTCAAAAGTACCCATGAACATCCTTTGTTCTCAACAAAGCAAGAACCATCCCACGTCGTATGGACAGGCTAGTGTCTGGTGATGCTAGACTTCCGGTGTCGTTTTCACTAATGGTCTATCGCCTGAGTTTCTTTTGAATTCTTACATTAATTTTGTTCAGAAATACTTGTGTGTAGATAGTCTTTGTGAGAAGAATTGTGAATCTAAATTTAGACATGTGAGTATGTGTATGTGTGCGCGGAAGTGTGTGTGAGAGAAAGAGAATGGCTCTCGTCACACATTTTGCTTACCTTCGATTTGCAATCATATCGCCTTTTATAGCCACACGTGAACATTTTTGGGTTGCCCATCCTAAAGAGCAATAAAAGCCTTCTGGGTGTTTAGGCTTCCATACTATGCTAATTTTTTGACGTTGTCTTCACCTGTATCCTTTTATTTTCCTCTCTTCTACTTTTCTACTTACCACTTTCTTATACAGCAAGATTTTTCGTCTTCATAGAATTTACAGACATTCATCTCTGGTCTGTGGAAAAGGTGGAATTCCACGATCAGGAATTGCACGTCATCTTGGGAAATAGTTTCCCTTCGGATGTTGTACTTTAACATTTGCTGTTTCTCATCAACATTCATCTTCTCATATCGTTCTTTACTCCACAACGGTCCCTCGTTGTGCTCCAGTTTTTTTCGCTTGCCATCATCGCAAACGGATAGGATGGTGGTATCGATGGAAAGAGGTATCATCCTCTTATATCGATTATAGTAGTCTTGCCTAGCTGTATATTTCTATATCAAATAGTATGAAGCTCCGAAAGACAATTCTAATATTGCGAATTCAGAGGAAGGTAGCGTGAAAGTTGGGAACATTTTTGAAGGTGATTCTCAATCACCAAGTTGCTTTTTTACATGGATCTCATTCCCCTAAGAAAGGTAGATTCACCTTCAGAACTTCAGCTGTAGTGCTATAAGAACTCCGGAATCTATTCTTGTTACTGTTTTTCTGCTTATCCTAACCCTCTGGGTTTTCCTTGCCTTTTCAGTCCGCCAGGACTTTTGCTTATGTGAATATCTTTTACACATAAGCCTGTGAGCGCATATGGGTAAAAATTAGCCTTTCTGCCCTGCACCACCAGTTCAATTGCTCATGTTTCTCGCCCTCCGAATAGCTCTGTACACTTTCGGGGTCATAACTTGTAAATTTATGCTGATCCCTGCCATATCCACAAATCATTCTTTTCCATCTGTACACTACCGTCCAGTCACATTGTACTATGGCTGTGACAACGAGCCAGAATCAGTGTCGTTGCTAATGCTCCTGACTGTCAGCCCTGTGTTGCGAAGATCTAGGAAGATCTAGGTAGAAATCTATAGAAGGTTGTGTCGCTCATCACCTCCGCATACCGCACTGCCAACCCCTTCCTTACTCATGAAAACAGGTACTGCATCAGGTTTGCCTCGCCCGAGAGCAGGAAACTTTGACGTCATCCAGAGCCTCTTGTAAGTCGTCCGTAGAGGACAGACATATTAAAGCAGTCCTCACTTTGTGGGCTAAGGGTATCGCAAATTTTTCTTTGCTCGGCCTTAGACAAATTCCTCGGGCAACTGGAACATTCACCTGCCACATTTGTCTCTCTGGCTGAATCTTCTCTCTTTCTAGGGATTTCCTTAATGCATGCAACACATGCAAAGCTGTGTGTTACTGCTATTGTTATTCACGACTCGTCAAAATGGATCACAATCGTATCAAGAACTACAAAAACTATGTTTTTTAATTTTAAAACGTTAGTACTTTGTTTTACATTATTTTGTTAATTTTATTTTTGTACCTTTTTCTTGCTTTTGTGTGTTTTCTGTGCAGCTGTCAAGGTTCTTTCTTTTTTTTTTGTTATTTTTCATGGGGAATTAGTAAGTTTTTTTTACCGACATTTTATGTTGAATGTCAACCAAAACAAAAGAGAAGGAAAAAAAAAAAAATGGTGGCGGATCGGAAAAATTCGTTTTTGGCCTAATTTGGACGAGAAATTGAATTAGAATTATCTAAAAAATATATCGTTATTCTTTGAATCAATTTGAAAGAATTGACACACTAAAAAAAAAAAAAAATGTTATTCAACTTTGAAAAAAAAATAACACCCACAAAAATTAAACTGGATTCGGGTGTGTTGTGAGGTACATCTTGTCAGGTAAAGTAAAACAACAACAACAACAACAACTATTACTACTACTACTTAACTGGTACCTTTTTATTTTATCGACCTCGGAGGGATGAAAGGCCAAAGTGACACCGGCAAGATTTGAACTCGAAACGTATAGAGTTTAAATTAAATATTGCAATGTCCGATTCTCTAACAATTCTGACAACCTATTTAATATCTTAGGAAGTACAATGGCCCAGTGGTTAGGGCAGCGGACTCGCGGTCGGGGGACCGCGGTTTCGATTCCCAGACCGGGCTACGTGTGTGTTTATTGAGTGAAAACACCTAAATCTTCACGAGGCTCCCGCAGGTGGTGGTGGCGACCCCTGTTGTACTCTTTCGCCCTAACTTTCTCTCACTCATTCTTCCTGTTTCTTGAGTAACGCTGCGATGGACCGGCGTCCCGTCCAGCTGGGGGAACACATACGCCATAGAAACCGGGAAACCGGGCCCATGAGCCTGGCTAGGCTTGAAAAAGGGCGCATAAATAAATTTAATATCTTAGATAGGCACATGGCCACACATTGGGTGGGGTAGGAGAGTTTAGCCGAATATATTCATTCCAGTATTTTCGTAGTGCTTTTTTTTTTCTTTTTATAAACTCCTGGAAGGATGAAAGGCAAATACAATCGCAATAGGACAACGCAGAGCAAAACAGACACTCCGTCGGTTACGACGACGAGTGTTCCAGTTGATCCGATCAATAGAACAGCTTGCTCGTCAAATTGACGTACAAGTAGCTGAGCTCTCAATACACAAGGGAACCTTTAACGTAGTTCTCAGGGAGATGCAGTGTGTTACAGAACGTGGCAAGGCTGACTCATTGAATCATAGGTACAACTCATTTTTGGCCAGTTGAGTGAACTGGAGCAATGGAAAATAAAGTGTCTTGCTCATGAACATAACGCGCCGCGGTAAATCGAACGCACGACCTTACGATCGTAAGCCAAATGCCCTAACCACTAAGCCACGCGCTTTCACGTAGAGTAAAAAGACTCGTAACTAAATACCTATTTCTTTACTACCCACAAGGGGCTAAACACAGAGAGGGACAAACGAGGACAGACAAAGGGATTAAGTCGATTACATCGACCCCTGTGCATAACTGGTACTTAATTTATCGACCCCGAAAGGATGAAAGGTAAAGTCAACCTCGGCGGAATTTGAACTCAGAACGTAGCGGCAGACGAAATACCTATTTCTTTACTACCCACAAGGGGCTAAACACAGAGGGGACGAACAAGGACAGACAAACGTATTAAGTCGATTATATCGACCCCAGTGCGTAACTGGTACTTATTTAATCGACCCCGAAAGGATGAAAGGCAAAGTCGACCTCGGCGGAATTTGAACTCAGAACGTAACGGCAGACGAAATACCGCAAAGCATTTCGCCCGACGTGCTAACGCGTCTGCCGGCTCACCGTCTTCTCGTAACTAAATACCGCATGGCATTTGTAACAAACGCAGACAAAAATTTTATTCGGAGTGGTATAGTCGATTATAGTAATCCAGTACTTTACTGGTACTTGTTTTGTTGACATCCTGAAGGGGTAAAAATTAATGTTAATCCCAGCTAGATTTCAACAGAGAACGAAGACGAACAATGTGACTACTTTATCTTTATAACGTTGATAGTCATCGACAATAATTTATGTTAATTTATTATAAAAAATTATAATCTATTATTTTAAAAAAAAACTTACATTCTAAGAACAAAAAAATTCTGAACGAAATCAATCCCCTTATTATTTTGCCTTGCCTGACTGTCTGAGAAAGAGTATTTATTCAAGTTAATAATTTAGCCATTTATCATTTCGATAAGCGCCGATAAAATATGTTGAATTAAGAAGAACTGGAGTGGTTGATTAGGTAGATCTTTATCGACTATTTATGTACCCTTCTCAGTAAATTTTGGATCTTCTCTCTTAGTTAGAAATCAATAATATAAGTAGCGACGACGACGATGATATTTTCTGAATTTTCCCACCAGGGGGTGAAAATCGGACACAAACGATACACATATATTTTCTCATTACAATACGATACCATGCAACAACAACACCTACAACAACGATATAATTCAGCAATAAAAACAAATTGAAAACTACATCTCCGCTGATGCATAAAGTGATGTAACATATCTCGTTCCAGGCGAGCGAGTTCTGAACTGTTAACTTCAAGTAACAAAACGATAGGAACAACAAAAAGAAAATAAAAACAAGTCATTTCATCCTCTATTGCGGACATAACGACAGCCTGGTTTCATTTAACAGCACCAAGACACAGTCTCTACATTACAGGAAACACAATCCTAGCAGAATATCCTATCGTTACTCATGGATGATCAACACACGATTAAATAAAACACGTCTAAACGATCTTGAGAGAAGACGCTTGCGTGGTCTCTCAGTTTGTTAGAAATAGCAGTCAAAAATTTTTTCTCAAATCACTCCCTAACGCGATCGGTCTTCAACTTTTAACTTCAAGATGCTCTGGAGCAAAAAATAATGCAACAATAACAACAACAACAATAACAAACAAATAACAACAATAGCAACTATTGGAAAATTATTGAAAAATCAGTTTTAATATGAGAAATGACTGGAATAACAACATTTCTACTAACACGGTTTTAAATTACTGAAGCTTTTACATGAATTTTTCTACGCCTCAAAGTATGTATTTTAAAATCTGTGACACAACTAGAAACCTCAATGCAGCGCACCTTTTGAGACTGACCGTATCCTTTTCTTTCATATATGTGGAAAATGTCGACATCTTTGAAGTCCTGGGTGGATGTCTTCGTTCTACAACGAAGAGTCAGTCAGCTCTACAAAAGTGAATATCCAAGTCGCTTAATACATTTCAGTAAAAGTGGGTCAGAAAGGCTTTGTCATTGGATATGCAAGTGATTGTCTCTATGTCTTCTAGACATGTGCTTGAAAAGTCAAGCTTGTAGTTCATTTCTATCTGTGGTAGATGGGTAAAAGTATCATCAATGTTTGCAGATGACCTCTTGAACCCATTATTAATATGTTTTCCCGAATTCCCCTGTGTCTGTCGTTTCACAGTAAACAATATTTGGTCGTCAGTGCTGAGGAGGCCAATGAGCCAAGAGCTATGGACCATAGACAGCCTCCAGGCGCAGGTTTGCTAGAAGGGCCACCTGTCTGCATAACTTTGAATCTCATATACCTATTTCTTTACTACCCACAGAGGACAAACAAGGACAGACAAACGGATTAAGTCGATTACATCGACCCCAGTGTGTAACTGGTACTTATTTAATCGACCCCGAAAAGATGAAAGGCAAAGTCGACCTCGGCGGAATTTGAACTCAGAACGTAGCGGCAGACGAAATACCTATTTCTTTACTACCCACAAGGAGCTAAACACAGAGAGGAGAAACAAGGACAGACAAACGGATTAAGTCGATTACAGCGACCCCAGTGTGTTACTGGTACTTATTTAATCGACCCCGAAAGGATGAAAGGCAAAGTCGACCTCGGCGGAATTTGAACTCAGAACGTAGCGGCAGACGAAATACCGCTAAGCATTTCGCCCGGCGTGCTAACGTTTCTACCAGGAGTCTTGCCTCTCTCGGAAGCTTGCACCTCTCGGAGTCTTGCTTGCACTGAATGGCAGATCAGAGTGAAGACTACCTCCTTACTTGCTCGACAGATTACCCTGATGGCATTGGAGACACTGGTTTAATTTCTTCGTCATTTTCGTCGAAGCAGTCTTGCCGCTTGCAATTGGCTGAGCCGAGCCGACGTGCGCCCGGGCAGTTTGGTGAACACTGTCTTTGAAGAAGGATCACTGTCTTGAAGAAGGATCACTGTCTTTGAAGAAGGATCACTGTCTCTCGCTGCATCATTGTATTCATGTGGTCTGAATCACTATACTACCCAGGTTTGGTGAGGAAGTCGAGACGAGATTGTCTGGTATTTGGACTTCGTATTTGAACTTAACGAAATAGCCCTTTTACCACACAGACGTGCGTGCGTGTCTATCTGTCAGTCAGTCTGTCTGTCTGTCTGTCTGTCTATCTATCTATATAAACATGAAGTCTTTAGTGACGTGCCAGTGATAAATAATTGTGTGTGTGTGTATGTATGTGTGTGTGTGTATGTATATATATATGTATGTATGTATATATATGTATATATGTATATGTATGTATATATATATGTATATATGTATATGTATGTATATATATATGTGTATATATATATGTGTGTGTATATATATATATATATATACATATATATATATATGTACATACTTGAATGTGTAAATACATATATTTGTGTGTGTATTAAATATATATATAATTATTAGGTACATATATTTATACATAGAAATACGCATACCTTTCTATCTATCTATCTTATCTATCTATCGATATATATATCTATCTAATGATCTAATATCGATCTATCTATCTATATATCTATCTATCTATCTATCTATCTATCTATCTTCTATCTATATCTATCTATCCACACAACACAAACACACCAACACAATATATATATATAAACATGAAGTCTTTAGTGACATGCCAGTGATAATAAATAATTAGCAACAAACATTTTTAGTCGCACACACATATTTTCGACGCAAATTTTCAATTATTAATACAATTCGAAATTAAAAATAGCACCTGCATAACTTGAAGTAGCATTAAATTGTGTTAGACGTGTGTGTTGGTCGGTAAGGTGTGAGTGTTAGCATCTACGAGCGCTTGTGTCGTTGCGTGAGAGTTATATATATTTGTATGTATGTGTGTGTGTATATTTATATACATATATATTAATATATACATACAGTATATATATATATATATATATATATATATATATTATATATACATATATATATATATATATATACATACATATACATATATATATATAATAATATATAGTATATATATATATATATATATATATATATACATATTATACATACATATACATATTAACTATATATATATATATATATATATACAACATTATATATACAAATATATACATACATATATATACTATATACATACATATATATACATACATAACATATATACATCATTATATATATATATATATATAATATATATATTACATACATATACATATATATTAATATATCATACATTATATACAACATTTATTATAAATAATATATACATATATATATATATATAATATATATCTATATATATTATATATATATAGATAGATACATACATATATATACACACAAACGCCGCAGTCATTCACACTTACATTTGTGCATACATACATACACACATACATGCATACATACATACATACATACATACATACATACACACATACATACATTTATATATAGGGCGGCTCTTAAGCTAGTATATAGCTTTTAAGCAACTAACCCTGAACGGGAAGATCTGCAAACAGATCTCTGACTTGTTTTGGAGAATTGGTTGCAATTGCTTCCTCCTGAGTCATATCCCCCAATGATGATCATATTCATTGCAATAACTCGAGCAAAAAAAAAAAATAAATAAAAAATAAAGAAAGAAAAAGGAAAATCGCCCGAAACAATCGCAGTCATAAAAACATTGGAATCCAAAATTCCAGGATTTCAGGTGTACGTATTTGGCCCGGAATGTTTTTAATTTACTCACGGAGCTAGCCTTTAGATTACAAAAATCGTTATCGTACAAAAAAAAAAAAAAAAACTTGTCGCAAAAATTGACTTTAAAAAGTCACCGAAAACAATCACAGTTACGAAAACTTGAGTATTCGAAATTTCAGGATTGTGGGTCCAAGATTCGGCCCGGAAAGTTTTTAATTTACTCATAGAGTCACCCTGATTCTAAAATGGTATGATATGTTGGGCTACGACCACTAGGAGTAAAGTTGAAAAAGTGTGACACACTGATACACTGACACTCACATTTATTACATTATATTATTATTATATTAACTTAACGCGACGAGTTGGCAGAATCGTTTGGACGCTGGGCGAAAGGCTTACCGGTATTTCATCTGCCATTACGTTCTGCGTTCTAATTCCGCCGAGGTCGACTTTGCCTTTCATCCTTTCGGGGTCGAAAAATTAAGTACCAATTACACACTGGGGTCGATGTGATCGACTTAATCCCTTTGTCCTTGTTTGTCCCCTCTACGTTTACCCCCTTGTGGACAATAAAGAAATAAGAATCTTTAGCGGCCGTAAGGTTTAGAGTTCGAATTCCGCCGAGGTCGACTTTGCTTTTCATCTTTTCGGGGTTGATAAAATTAGTACCAATTACGTACTGTGGTCAATATAATCGACTTAATCCCTTCCCCAAACAGGCTTAGTGCTTCTAGTAGAAAGTATTTATTAATGTTGAAAATGTGTGACACGTTCACATTTAGTATACTAGCTATGTTTAATTTTGGGGAAACTTTATTTCAATTAAAGTGTGTGTGTATGTATATATATTTGTATTAAAGAAAGCAAAAAATAAAACAAAATTATAGTTCCCACTGCCACCATCAACACTACTTCTTTTATAAAACATTATCAGCTCTCCATAAATTTCTTTGTCTCTTTTTCTCTCCCTCGCTTTCTCTCTCTGTCTGTCTTCACTACCGCCCTCACCATCTCTATGCCTATTATTACTCTCACCCCATCATGAAGAATTGTAGGAGTGTCATTGAATTGTGAGAGAAGGGAGTTCTAAGTGTGACACACTGACACACAGAAATTAGATTTCGCATGTGGGTGGAAAGTAACTGAGCATTAGAAATTGCTTATAGGATTTTTAGCATCACTGAAGTCATGACGAAAACATTGATGGGGTTTCTTATTTTCTTATTGTCTCGTTTCTTATTTCTTCTACTCCCGATAGCCAGTCGCTTAACTGTTCAGGTGCGAGCTAAGATAACAGCACGCTATGAAGCGTGGAATTCCATTGTTTTGGTTCAGAGATGGTCGCGTGCATGGAAAGGTAATCGTGCAACACTACATCCGCAGACAATAAAAAGTTGTCATGCAAAGCTGATGACCACGGGCTCTGTTGATCCATGCAAGAAGTGGCTGGCTGTCCAACCACATCCCGATCAGCGGAGAACGTGGCAACAGTGCTGGAAATGCTTAATCGCAGCCCGCAAAAATCAACACGTCAAGCAGCTCGGGTAAGTGGACTAACAAGACACACAATACGTACGGTGTTGCATAAGGAATTGAATTTTCGTCTGTGGAAATCCCATTACGTGCAGGAGCTAAAACCTGAAGACTGTGACCGCAGTTCACAGGGCCAAAATGTACAGATCTCACTCCATGTGATTTTTACCTGTGGGTTACACAAAAGACTGTGACCACAGTTCACAGGGCCAAAATGTACAGATCTCACTCCATGTGATTTTTACCTGTGGGTTACACAAAAGACTGTGACCACAGTTCACAGGGCCAAAATGTACAGATTTCACTCCATGTGATTTTTACCTGTGGGTTACACAAAAGACTGACCACAGTTCACAGGGCCAAAATGTACAGATCTCACTCCATGTGATTTTTACCTGTGGGTTACACAAAAGACTGTGACCACAGTTCACAGGGCCAAAATATACAGATCTCACTCCATGTGATTTTTGCCTGTGGTTTACACAAAAGACTGTGACCACAGTTCACAGGGCCAAAATGTACAGATCTCACTCCATGTGATTTTTACCTTTGGGTTACACAAAAGACTGTGACCACAGTTCACAGGGTCAAAATGTACAGATCTCACTCCATGTGATTTCTACCTGTGGATTACACAAAAGACTGTGACCACAGTTCACAGGGCCAAAATGTACAGATCTCACTCCATGTGATTTCTACCTGTGGGTTACACAAAAGACTGTGACCACAGTTCACAGGGCCAAAATGTACAGATCTCACTCCATGTGATTTTTACCTGTGGTTTACACAAAAGACTGTGACCACAGTTCACAGGGCCAAAATGTACAGATCTCACTCCATGTGATTTTTACCTGTGGGTTACACAAAAGACTGTGACCACAGTTCACAGGGCCAAAAAGTACAGATCTCACTCCATGTGATTTTTACCTGTGGTTTACACAAAAGACTGTGACCGCAGTTCACAGGGCCAAAATGTACAGATCTCACTCCATGTGATTTCCACCTGTGGGGTTACTCAAAAGAGGAGGTGTACAAGACAAAACCTCGCACACTGGAGGACTTGCAGACACGGATTCAGGAGGTTCTCAATGATATTCCAGACGACGTCTTTCAGAAGATTGTTCATTCCATCCTTGGCAGTTTGAGGAAACTGGTTGACGCCACAGGTGCTTACGTTGAAATACGAAGATTCACTTTAGAACAGTACTAATCAAGTGAAGAACGAATATATAGTGCGTGTGTCTGTGACCACCCCGAAATACAACAATAACTGTTTCAACACACGGTCTCACATCTGGAATCTTTCAACACAAATTCATAAACGTGTATATATTATTTTATTCTGTTACTTGTTTCAGTCATATGACTGCGGCCATGATGGAGCACCGCCTTTAGTCGAACTAATCGACCCCAGGACTAATTCTTTGTAAGCCTAGTACTTATTCTATCGTCTTTTTTGCCGAACCGCTAAGTTACGGGGACATAAAGCCTGTTACCACACAGCCACACCTATATATAAAGGATAGAAAGACATAGGCATGACTGTGTTGTTAAGAAGTTCTATGCATAACCACATCGTTCCATGTTCGATCCATTTACCGATATTTTCGACAGATGTTTTCTAATTATCTTTTCTGTTATAGTCACGCGGCCTGGAATTTTATGGGGATGGGAAATAAGCAATTTCATTGCTCCTAGCCCTCAACTAGTAATTATCTCACCTACCCAAAAGGATGAAAGGCAAAGTCAAACTTGGCAGTATTTGAACGCGGAACGTAAAGACTTGCAAAATAACGCTAAGCATTTTCCCCGACGTGCTAACGATTCTGCCATCTCGCCACATTAAGAATATTTTCTAATTATAGATTCGCGTTGACGAAACCTGAGATAGAAATCACCAGGTGGAAACTGTTCAAAAGTCTTCTATCTATCTATCTATCTATCTATCTATCTATCTATCTATCTATCTATCTATCTATCTATCCATCATCCATCCTTCTACCCTCCGTCCGTCCCGTCCGTCCATCCACCC
>NW_021834160.1:0-7500 GCF_006345805.1 Octopus sinensis
CGGTCATGCTAAACCATGATATTGTACCTAGAAAGTTACCCTCCCAGGCACAAGTCTGGGCAAGGTTGTTTATGGAAGACCAGCAGTCGCCCATACTCTCCACGCCACCAGTGTTATCCAAGGAAAGGGCAAAGGGGCCGAAACAGCTTGGCCCCTGTGACGTCGCAACTCATTTCTACAGTTGAGTGAACTGGAGCAATGTAAAATAAAATGTCTTGCTCAAGAACACAACACGCAACCCGGTCCGGGATTCGAGCTCACAACCTCACGAACGTAAGCTCGACGCTCTAACCACTGAGCCATGCTCCTACACATATATCTATATTTATATTAAATATATGCATTAAATAAATTTTACATTGATTATAGTTTGTACTTCCAGTTTGTCGGAATATATTAGATTTTAGGAAATATACGTTTTGGAAGCTGGTAAGTCTAATGAACTGTAGAGATGAAAAGAAAACTGAAGCGAAGGTGGCGGTGTAGAATAAGATTAAAGTGGGAGTGAAACGCGAGATATTATATGGTCGAAGTTTCTAGAGCTGTAATTAGGGACTAACTTTTCAAAAGTTGTAAAAAATGTAATTGATTTTAATCCTCATTAAAAGACGTATATTTGATTGAATATGAATATAGGTTTCGTAATATGGCGTCGCCCCCGTACTAAACTTTCGTCAACGTAAGGTAGTTCGTATGAAGCAATAACTTAAAGAAAATTGTTTGAAGAATATGTTATTACATAAAGCGCTTGGAAGAAAAGAGAAAGCGTTTAAATTCTTTAAATAAGCCGAGATAAACTGAGAAACAGGAAGAAATGTAAAATATAATTCGTAGAATATTAATATTTTTGAAATATTTTTAAATTACTGGAGTTTAGAAATTGCTGAAAGAAGATGGGGTTGTTTACAACCAAGTTAATTTAAATGTTTTTCGGGTTATGATTTAAAAGGTAAGAACGAGGTTGTGTTATGATGGGAGAAAAAATGGAGATAATGGAATAAAGATGATTACGTTAAAATAGATTAAGTTGCAATAAAGAATGAAGTGATGATAAATTCCAATATAGTTTCGAAATGTGTTTTATAAGGAATGAGGAATCGTTTAGTGTTGAAATGATGGAGAGGTAAATTTGGTATAAACGTCAATGTTAATATTCGCAATGAAATATTATTCAACACTGAGCCTGGATTAAAACAAATATGGAACTGTAGAATTCAAATAATACGAATATAAAAATGGTTCCAGGTTTTATTTTTTGAGAACTGGAAATAATTAAGGACTACGTAATTCTTCGAAATAATTCACCAATCTTGGAGCGTAGGCGAGAAAGATATGCCATAATATACATCTGGAAGATCCTGGAAGGACTTGTCCCAAACTTTGGCATCGAGAGTTACACAAATGCCAGAACTGGGCGCCACTGCGTGGTGCCAAGGACTCCAAATTTGCCATCAAGATGTAGGACAAGATACTGTGATAGCCTGGGCTTCAGAGGCCCACAGCTCTTCAATATCCTCCCGAAGAACCTGAGGGACCTGCATGGGGTGGATGCGGATGTCTTTAAAGTAGGACTGGATCTCTTCATGTCAGGTGTGCCGGATGAACCAACTTCACGACAGGAGGTGCAGATGAGGGCAGCTGCATCGAACTCTCTCATGCACCAAATGGCAGTTGCTAAAAAGCATTCGTGAAGTAAAATCATGTAGCAACACCAAATGGCGGTGCCCCAGCATGGCCACAGCTCGTGAGCTGAAACTAGATAAAATTTAAAAAATTTTTAATCTGTGAGCAGTAATGTGGAACTGCTCATAGACACACATGCGAAAGCTGTGTTCCAGTTTTGCAGCTGTCTTGGTGGCCCGAAACATCGGCACTGATGTGAAATTTCGTCCATATAACTCCAGTGTTCTGCCTTGGAAGAGCGCAGTAAGGAAACCACACGTCGAGCAAAAGGGCAAAATTCAAAATAAATGTGGATAAATAAGCATTAATTACATTTGACAGAGTAATCTGAATGATTTGAGGTTAAGTGAGCATAGTTTGTTACTTAAATGACTGTGGGGCCTTCTCAGAAAAAGACGTTTCCCAATGTCTGCCATCAAAATATTCAGTTTTCATTGATAAGGACCCAAACCTAATCTTAATTCACAATAATTCATTTCCCCTACCAAGTTCTCATTTGTTCTCAAGAGCTTCTTCACTGTGCCTGTGCCACCTGCCACTTATGTGCACGGAGGGCGGATGAGATTCTTTTCTTCACTAGGCACAAGGCCTGAAATTTTTGGGGAGGGGGACCCAAGTATGCAACTGGTACTTAATTTATCGACCCCGAAAGAATGAAAGGCCAAGCGGACCTTGACGGAATTGAATTCAGAACATAACGGCAGACGAAATACCTATTTTCTATTACCCACAAGGGGCTAAACACAGAGGGGACAAACAAGGACAGACATAGGTATTAAGTCGATTACATCGACCCCAGTGCGTAACTGGTACTTAATTTATCGACCCCGAAAGGATGAAAGGCAAAGTCGACCTCGGCGGAATTTGAACTCACAAAGTAACGCAGACGAAATACGCTAAGCATTTCGCCCGGCGTGCTAACGTTTCTGCCAGCTCGCCGCCTTTAATTTATCGACCCCAGTGCGTAACTGGTACTTAATTTATCGACCCCGAAAGGATGAAAGGCAAAGTCGACCTCGGCGGAATTTGAACTCACAACGTAACGCAGACGAAATACCGCTAAGCATTTCGCCTGGTGTGCTAACGTTTCTTATTTCTTTATTGCCCACAGCGAGGATTGATGCCATAAGAATCTTGGTTTGAACGAGGGACATAGAAACTCTGTACTCCGCAGATTTTGCAGAACATATGTTTTGCTGTCATGGTGTTGAATCGATATGTCGTTAAGTTTTCTTCTCCCTTGAGTATTTCCATATTTGATTCATGTACAATAAAATGAGTATTGTGTTTCACAAAGCAAATACTTCAATTGCATTCAAGAACCAGTAATGTTTCTAGTGTCCAGCATTGGAATTGAACCGCTCCACAGTGACAGCCACCAAAGTATGCCTTATATTGATTTCCATTTTCATGAAAACTAAAGTACTTCATCAAAGGTTGTCTCAGAAAAACTTTGATAGTCAACTGGCAGGAGTGTTACTGTTATATCGCACGTTCGGATTGCTTTCAACTCAACTCGACCCTCCACTGTTATGTCGCAAGTTCGGATTGCCTTCTACTCAACTCTCCCCTACTCTAGTCTGACCTCGACGTCTCGGCTTCTCCCTCTATATCTACGTATTGGTCTAGCCTACTTCATCATCAGAGGGCGTCCACACAACAGTTACAAAAGAGGAGATTCTAAGAAGCGTGCGGTCAGAACTAATACAAGAGATTAATAGCAAAGCGCCGATTCTGCGTGGTTGGCCACATTCTCCGTCAAACAGATCAACGGTACTCGAAAACACCCGTGACTTGAGTACCACCTGATGGTAGGACGAAAACGGACGGCCAAAGATCACCTGCCGGTGGACATTTCAAGATGACCTGAAGAGAGTCAGGATTATGCGGAATGGATGTGCAAGAGCCAACAGGATCTGGAGGATGAAGCTTGCTGCCAAATGCGCTAAACTGCGCAGAAGGACGTCTCTTAATGAGGATTAAAATCAATTACGTTTTTTACAACTTTTGAAAAGTTAGTCCCTGATTACAGCTCTAGAAACTTCGACCATATAATATCTCGCGTTTCACTCCCACTTTCATCTTATTCTACACCGCCACCCTCGCTTCAGTTTTTTTTTTTTTTTCATCTCTACAGCTAAAGATGAAGCTTGCTGCCAAATGCACTAAACTGCGCAGAAGGACCTACAGCTAAAGTTAAGTTCTTTGAAAGCAATGGTTTAAGAATTTTATATTTAAGTGTTTACAATAACTGGATGACGAAGGAATACTAAAAACGTCAGATCAACTGTAATGAAAGGGTATGGAGATGAGGATGAAATAAAACAATAGCATGGAATTTACAGTGAGTTATAAGTTATCCTTTTACTCTTTTACTTGTTTCAGTCATTTGACTGTGGCCGTGCTGGAGCACCGCCTTTAGTCGAGCAAATTGACCCCAGGACTTATTCTTTAGCTGTAGGTTCTTCTGCGCAGTTTAGCGCATTTGGCAGCAAGCTTCATTTTCCGGATTCGGTTGGCTCTTGCACATCCATTTGGAAGCCTAGTACTTATTCTATCGGTTTCTTTTGCCGAACCGCTAAGTTACGGTGACGTAAACACACCAGCATCGGTTGTCAAGCGATGGTGGGGGGACAAACACAGACACACAAACATATACACACACATACACACATACATATATATATATATATATCACCGTGATTCACCGTGACTGACCAGGCTATGAGATGATGCTGTTACACATCGCTGGTCACAATGCGCTTCGCATTGTCTTAGCCTTAAAATGACGCACACCCGCAGGCTAAGCGAGCAGGCCATATATATATATAATATATATACTATAATATATATACTATATATATATATATATAATATATATATGTATGTATGTATGTATTATGTATGTATAGATAGATAGATAGATAGATAGATAGATAGATAGATAGATAGATAGATAGATAGATAGATAGATAGATAGATAGATTGATAGATAGATACGACGAGCTTCTTTAGTTTCCGTCTACCAAATCCACTCACACCAGGCTTTGGTCGGCTCGAGGCTATAGTAGAAGACACTTGTCCAAGGTGTCACGCAGTGGGACTGAACCCCGAACCATGTGGTTGGTAAGCAAGCTACTTACCACACAGCCACTCCTACGCCTATGTTACTTAAGATAGTTTTTTTAGAAACAGGGTGGATTGTGGTGCAAAAACATCGGGATATTGAGACAACGCCAGTTGACTCGACACAAAACATTTTTTATTAATTGTCTATTTTCATTCATCCAATCGTGTAACAGGATTCTATCACGTGACGTTTTCCTCCTCCAACCTCGTTTATCATCTTAACATACGTCTATTCATCCAGTCGTATGACACATTATTGACTCCATCAGGTGATATTTTATACATTGACTCATTTTATGAATTCATTCTTTTTTCACCGCGCGTCGCTTCTTTTTAATACAGTCATAATCATTTACATCGTAGACAATTGGAATTGCGGCTTACCATTTTATATTTCTTTTTTGTGAATTATTGCAATATGTTTTCGTTTATTATCTGAACGCAATTCGTTATTCGTTCTTACGTTCTAGCAGATATGGTTCTCCTAAATACGACAATAAAGATATCAAATGAAAGGATGATAAAATATAGTTGGGTGCAAAATGTATGGAGGTTGATACAAGTTCTAGTACAGGGGTAGCCAAACTTGCTTAAATCTTGTTTAAATCCGTATCTATTGTCAATTTTTCTCGACTAAAGGCGGTGCTCCAGCATGGCCACAGTCAAATGACTCAAACAAATAAAAGAGTAAAAGAATAACTTATAACTCACTATAAATTCCGTGCTACTGTTTTATCTCGACCTCATGTACATACCCTTTCATTGCAGTTGATTTGGCGTTTTTAGTATCTCTTCGTCATCCAGGTATTGTAAACCCTTAAATACAAACATAGATACTTAGATTAATAAAATAGGTGTACCAAGCTTGACAAAATAAGTACAGGTTTGACGACAAGTCTGAGGTCGGGGCTACACTAATAAAGCTATCTGTAACCAATCTCATCCTCTCTCTGAAGGCGGCGAGCTGGTCGAAACGTTAGCACACAGGGCGAAATGCTTAGTGATATTTCGTGTCTTTACGTTCTGAGCTCAAATTCCGCCGAGGTCGACTTTGCCTTTCATCCTTTCGGGGTCGATAAATTAAGTACCAGTTACGCACTGAGGTCGACATAATCGACTTAATCCTTTGTCTGTGTCCTTCTCTTTGTTCCCTCTATGTTTAGCCCCTTGTGGGCAACAACAAAAATAAGAAACCTTAGCACCGCCGGGCAAATTCATAGCCGCATTCGCCTGCCGTTACGTTCTGAGTTCAAATTCCGCCGAGGTCGACTTTACCTTTCATCCTTACGGGGTCGCTAAATTAAATACCAGTTACGCACTGGGGTCGGCATAACCGACTTAATCCCTTTGTCTGTCCTTGTTTGTCCCATCTATGTTTAGCCCCTTGTGGGCAAAAATAAGAAACGTTAGCACGCCGGGCGAAATGCATAGCTGTATTTCGTCTGCCGTTACGTTCTGAGTCCAAATTTCGCCGAGGTCGACTTTGCCTTTCATCCTATCGGGGTCGATTAATTAAGTACCAGTTACGCACTGGAGTCGATGTAATCGACTTAATACCTATGTCTGTCCTCGTTTGTCCTCTCTGTGTTTAGCCCCTTGTGAGCAATAAAGAAATAAGAAACGTTAGCACACCAGGCGAAATTTTTAGCGTTATTTCGTCTGTCTTTATGTTCTGAGTTCAAATTCCGTCACGGTCGGCTTGGCCTTTCATTCTTTCGGGGTCGATAAATTAAGTACCAGTGGAGGGTCGAGTTCAGTAGAAGGCAATCCGAATACTTGAGCCGATCTAATCGTCTGGCTCCCTCTCCAAAATTTTCGGGCCTTGTGCCTAGTGAAGAAAAGAATCTCATTTCAACCAATCAATGACGTCCATTGAGGTAAAAAAAAAACGTTCTGTGCCGTATGAATATATCCCTCGTTTAAGAAACAGATTGGGTTTATTTACATTTGTGAAGAAAAAAAGATACCCTTCCCCCCCACCCAAACCCTAACACAGATTGAAATGCAATAGATCGATACTAGGGTCATAATTATGGTGACAATTTCATATGACACCGCTACAAAAAACTGCCGGTCAAACCGAAAAGATCCGTAGATACTCTATTTAAACAGGTTTTACTAGAAGGCAACAGTAAATCTTAATTTGTGTAATGTTTGTTTATAAATAATTCAGATATCTTTATATATAAAAGTAAGGTGTGTGTCTGTCTCCTACGATTTAGATTCCTAACTACTCCCACATTTGCGGTGCAGTTTAACCAAAACCGGGTATCTTATAGTCGTGATTCATATCGAGCCCTTCTGGGTATTAGCGCGCGTCTACGATGAGTCTACGATTAAAAAAAAAGTTTACCATTCATTTTTTCCCATTTTAATGCATTTTTCGCTATTATAATAGGGAAGTAACTCTCTAAAAATGTCTACGATGAGTTAACGATTCTCTAAAAATGCTTATATAGTTATTTCCCTTACAAACCCGAGCAACGCCGGGCGATACTGCTAGTTTTATATATTATTGTTTAAAATTTTGTGGCATTTGTGATTGTCGATTGTACGGAGGATTAAACCAAAAGGCTGGTCACCTTCAGAGTGAATTGCTTTTGGCGATGAGTTGTTTTCGGCGATGAATTATCAGAGAATCTGTTTCTGTTTAGATCAGGGTTCTCAGCCATTTTTCACGATTACTAT